>NW_010393898.1:105653-124394 GCF_000710305.1 Buceros rhinoceros silvestris
GGAAGCAGGGGCCCAGAAGCAAGGTAACAATGTGTGGAGGAGAGAAGTAAATAGGACAGAGTGGGGGCTAGCTGGCCAGGCAAAAGAAGACTATGTGTTATAAGAAGTGAGACTGGGTGTGAAATTGGGAACTCAAGTTGACTCGACTCTGAGAGGAGACAAGTGCTGGCATGAAAGATACAGGTGGTTCTCAGTCAAGATCACTTTGAAATGAGTCAGACTTTGGGACAACAGTGGACAGATCCATGTCCATTTGTCTCCAGGCTGGAATGAGACCCAGAGCCAGGGGCACACCATCCCTCCATATCTGAATTCCCCTTCCCCTCTGCCATCCACAGCAGAGCATGCCTGAGGCCAGTGGAGAGCAAAACGAGTGGAGCACAGTAAGGTGTGTCCATCATTGCCTGCCCTCCCAGGACTTCAGGCAAAGGCAGTCTTGACCTGAGCATTTTCTAATAGCATGAAATGATTGGATTTGCAGCTGTACTGGCAACCTCTGAATGTAATCTCGGAGAATAACACATGGGATAAGGACACAGGGAAGGTTTACGCTGCCCAGACGGGAACAACTTTAGCAGGTAAGTAATTAGAGATAACAAAGGTGGAGAACACGGGGTTGATATGTCACGGCTGAAATACCCACGATTACTAGTGTAGCCGAGAGGGAAGGACTGTCTCCGTGGTCTTATTTTTGATGATACAGATGTTTGATAGTCCCAAAAGAGGTCAAGGCTCCGCTGCTGGGCACTCACCACTGCTGCAGGAAGGTGGTATTTGCATTAAGGAGCCTACAGTTCAAATAGACCAGGCAGACACGGAGTGGGAGAGGAGCAAGAGCACTGAGAGGTTAAGCAGGTGGCAATGGTTGGCAGCAGAGCAACCGCTGAACTTCTGAATCCCCGTGCACTGCTGTGTCTGTTAAATTGTGCTGCTGTTTGCGCTCGTACTGAAGCCAAATGGAGGTCTGAGTAAATGCTCAAGCCTAAAAGCACTCTGGGATTTCTGCCCTAGAAACCAGAATCCAAAATGGGTTGATTTTATTTTGGAAGGAAAAAGCAAATGGATCGGTTCCTATTCTGAACGGTCCTGCTGCCACCATCGCACACAGAGAGTGCTCTGTTAGGAGAGGAGAAATCCCATTAAAACGAGGAAGACTACGGCCCCGGGCCCTGGTGGGAGCTGCAGACGCACCGAAAACTGTTTGTATTGGCGAGGAAATACACAGGTTAACAGTAGTTTTAGCATTTACACAGGACCTAGAAATGTCCTCAACTCTTTGCCCAACAAATAAAATAAGTTGTTAATTACTTGTTCTGCTGATTTATGTAAGGCCGTGTTAGTCCTGCAGAAGCAAAGCCCGGGCAGCAAGAAGAGCAGCTTTGATTGCAGAGCACATGGAGGCGGTTGTACCAGCGAACACACCAGCTCAGTGTTCTCCCTGCCCAGACCAGCCCCTTGCTCCCTGGGCATTGATTCACCCGATGTTTGTGCAGTCAAATTCCACACTAGATTTAGCAGGAATTTATATGACTCTTTTTGTATACAAATCTCAGCTCCTCTTCCCTCCCATCAAAAATAGCTGCAAGTGCCAATACATGACAGGATTTGTTTCTAGGATTTTGCCGGTCATTTGAAGAAAATGAAAGTTTTAAAATGAATTTAAAGGCTTACTTGCCTTTCCGTACAGCGGTGTTTGACTAACGACAATAAAGCCATCGGAAGCAGCGAGTCCGGATGGTTATGCCACAGCTGAGAAAGAGTATGACAGCATATAGTTGAGCTTATCGAGGACATCCTGCTGCTCAAATCAGCCTAGAGAAGGGTCACATTTCGTGAAGGTAGCATTCAGGCTCTTCGGACTCAATTAGATGTTTATTTACAATTTCCTCTTGGTTTGCTGATGTAAATGTATTGTTCATTTTTCACATACCAAGCCCCGTTGTTTAGTCTCAAGGGATTTATTGTTACAAATTTAACAACTGTGACAGATTAAAAAGCACATTTAAGGAAGAAATTAAGGGTTGAGAGGATGTGACCAAATGTTTCCACGGTGTTTTGCCAAAATGTCACTTAAATGCCAGGGCAAATTTAATAGGAGTTGCTCTCTCAGAACTCATCCTGCCCACCGAAAAAATGAAATCAATCTTGTCCGCTTCAGTAGCAGGCACGCTTGGATTGTGCTTGCCGGAAAATAATTTCCTAAGTTTTATTTTCATTTTGGAAACTACTTTTAACTACCGGGTGATTAACGTGTTAGCTCTCTGCCTTGCGCAGCTGATTGACGAGGAGGAAGTCGATAGCTCGGAGCATGTGAGCAAAAGTGTTCAAATTAGATGCCTCATGTAGGCACCTGCATCTCTAATTAACAACCAGTCGATAATGTCAGGAACTGATTTTCAGGAAGTTCTTTGTACTTTGAAAGCCAGGCCCCAAACTGGGCAGTGAAAAATAGAAACCTGAAACATCCATGATTACTCCCGAGAAACTCGAGCCTGATGTCAAAGCAAGTTGTGAATGGTGCGTGTGCAAGTCTGGGAAACGCTGTCTGTGCTTATTTCTCTATAATTCTGAGTCCTTTCACAGCCAGATTAGTTCAAGAAGCAGTTTTGCACGTATGATTTCCTGTGATTTTCTGGGGAAAGTTGGAGTAGTGATAGAAGACATTCCTGGAGGTACTTCCTCCAAACGAATCTGTGCTTTAAGCTAAGTGTTCTAACCTGTAGTAAGTTTTCTTGAACCGTTTTTCTACCTGTGTGGAAACCGCATGGTCTAAAAGCTTTGTACGTGCTTTCCTCCTCCCTGAGAACCCCGTGCTCTGCAAAGGTGGGAGGAACTGAGTTGCCACCTGAGTGCTATCTTCCGATTGCCGCCTTCCAGCTGCTGCCTGCTGCGACCGTCACCTCACGCTTGCTCTGACACTCAGGTCAGCGGCATGAGGACTGGTGCAGGCTATTTGCTGGTTAAGGTGACTTGAACCTTGCAGCACCCTTGGCTCAGGCAGGGACCCACAGCCTCGGGCTGAGCTGCTGGGCCCATGGGCAGGGCTGCGCAGGGGAGCCTGGGCAGGGCCGTTAAGGCCTGGTAGTGCTCTCAGGGCCCTGGCAGAGTCGCCGTGCTGATGCAGATCTAGGGGCAATTTGAGGAACACAGCCATGGTTTCTTTGCCTTGTGAACCTTTCAGGTTATGATTCACTTTGAGATGGTTAAGATGGCTTATGGTGGCCACACTGGAGTGCAAAACAGTAGCACCGTGGGAGCAGAGCTCAGTGACATTCCCCCTCCCACGAGCAGGACTGGGTGTTCTCTCTCCTACAGCCATAGTAGATTTGGGTTATTGAATTCTCCTGTGAGGCTGTGACAGTGTGTGTGCAGGAAAATACAATTTCTTTCCTTTTTCTCTTGAAGCCGTTAATTATTTAATAAGTTGTATTTAAAAAAACAACCACATAGGAGGAACATGCCTGCGAATTACAACTGCCAGAGCCTCTGGTTTTTTCTGAGTTTTCTCCTGTGAAGAGCTCTGTCCTGCCACTTACCGGGAAGTGTTTGTCCAGCTCAAGATGTATGGATCAGTTGTGGGGACACACGCAGAGGACTGGCTTGTCTGCAGGAGGGATGGCGAGGCAGCAGCTCCTTCGGACAGTTCAAGGGCGCACTGGAGATTTGGATGGGCTTTGGAAAGCCGCACATCGTTACGCAGACCTTAGGGCCCGTGGCTTGGCAGTGGCTGTGACATTAAACTGTATAAGACATTACCAAAGGAAGCACTTGGCAAAACATTTTCACCTTCCCCAGACATAAACAGCAAATTTTCTCAACAATGGTAGGTTGTGCCTGGGGGTGAGTCACTGATGTCTTTAGAAGGATGTCCTCTCCCTGCCCGGAGCAGACCGCAGTTGGCTAAATTAAGGCAAGACCGGGTAACCCTCGTGGTTGAGGGGCACAGTGGGGAATTCCCAGATGGCTTTCTGAAATCTGTGTGTTACCACCACTGCTGCTCTGCGTGAGAGCTCTGCAGGAGCTCTCTGAATCAGGGCAGAGCAGATCCTCCAGTGCTAGAAGTTGGTGTGGTCCTTTGGTATCTGTGCAGATAATCTGATTTATACCAGCTGAAACGTCCTCTTTAGGAGTGGACTCTGGTTTTGGTTGCTAATGAGAAGCTGACTTGGTAATTTCTGGTGTTTCTGGTAGTTTATGGGAGGTACCTGCCAGGGAATTCACAGGAAACTTTGAGCATGCCATGGTTATCTGGACATAAATTTTACTCTTTGTATCTGCTAAACCATTTGTGAAACTTTGATTTCAACTTTTGAATTAACCTAGAGCTTTGGAGCTTTTTATAAGGCCCAAGCTATAGAGTAAGTTCTTTATGTTACACCTTACTTTCAAAAAGGAGGTGTGGTGAAGATGTACTGTGATGATTGGTCCAGAAAAACCCACAGAAAAGTTCTGCAGCTTGGAGAAGTCCATCTTCATTCCTGGATGATGCAGGAACAGTTTAGCTTGTACAGCTGATTTTACAGCAATATTTATTTCAGTGAAATTAATTCCAGCTCACTTCTAGTTTCTTCTTTTGGTATTTTTTCCTGTTCCTTCATTTGGCTCATGATGAGGTGAGAGTTGCAGTGATGGCGTGCAGAAACTCTTACTTGCAATAACATCTCTCTAACAGTGCAGCCTTCTGAGGAGCACCATGAGGTTCCACGCAGCCACATGCACTGATGCCCCAACACCACAATGTTGAAATTCAAGGAGAAAAGACTTCACATCTGCCTGGTAATGTAACAAAGCAATATTAACATGTTCATAAAATGTTTTGAAATCGGTTTGCCTTGGCTTGCCTTTCAGATACTTGAGCCAAAGCGACTGTCCAGAGCGTGGTGTGAGCAGAGGCAATACGTGGTGGTAAGTGAGGTTGCAGGACCTGAAGTGCTGTTTTAATTCAGCAATTCAAGTGGCAGGACTTTGTGAAATCCCTTGGTTTTCCACCCGTGCCTACATACTTAAAATATCTAAGAAAACCCTGCAAACCCCACTGTAGAGTGCAGGGATGCTGTTTTCATCCTGATGGTTCCTAAGAAATTCATAGGAATTTCAACCTTTATTTGATATGTTGTCTGAAGATCACCTCAACTATTGGAAGTTTAGAGAAAGGCGCAGGTCAACTACTGTGAGACGGTCATTGTAAGTGTTGGAAGAGGAAATGAAGAGTGTACTTAACAGCAGTCTGTCCATCACAAAAAGGTGTCAACAATGATTTTTAATCTAGTGGTAAAAAAAAATAACGCAAACGGATCAGTGGGAACCAGAAGATGAACATTTCTGAACATAGAGATGTAAGGAAATAGCAACACCGAGTCATTAAACGTTGCTGCATGTTACTGGGAGATGCCTTGAATGCTTCTTCACTGAAAGCCTCAGTTGCCTTGCAGGGAGGACGCTCTAATTCAGCTGCAGTTTAGTGGGGTCGGTGGGGTCAGAATTAGAGGTTGAAATCCCATTGCCATTAGGACAGAAGTTTAATTAGAGTGGCTGTAACAATCCCTTCAACGCTTGATGCTGTTCACTCCAGCTGGACTGGCCTGACTAAGTCTGTGAGGTCCTTGTAACTCTCTGTGTAGGGCTGGACAGATTTTTATTTGCATGCTAGTTTGGGAATTGGTTGTTCTCTGCCTGTGTACTCATATTTACATGTGAACGAGAGATATTTGTTCTTCGTCAGCCTTTGTTCTCCTATTTTTAAAAGGCTTACTCATCCCCTCAAAGATTAGAATCAGCTCCATCTGATTTAGGTGACAGTTCTCACCCCATGAGCAGCAAGAAATTGAAATGAACTGTTTCTGGAATGAGCCATTGTTGATCCAAGCTGTCCAGCAAGTACTTGAATAACAAATATTTCTTACCAAACCGATGTTGGTTCATGAACAGAGAAAAAGAATGAAGTTCACTGTATTGCTTGTTTGCAAAACACAGTTCAGCCCTTTCTTTGCCAAAGTCGAGCTGTCGGGAACTAGATCCTTAACTGCTATAAACCAACTCAACTCACTGACTTCAGCGTGGAGGTGACAATTTACATTAAGTGATCACCCAGCCTCAAAAGTGCCTCAAGACAGCAGTGTGAAAAAAACAAATGATGGGAATGGTAGCAAAACATTTCAGAGTAGCCAGAGAGATTTCTGGGATAAACTGCAGATAAGGTCTGTTTTTTTGCAAAGATAAGTTTTTCCATCTCTTATCTCCTGTTTTACTTAGTGCTTGCAAAGATCAAATGAGAAGCAAAACTTGTAGGGAAGGATAATGTCAGCACAAGTGAGGCAGTGGGGGAATGGACAACTTTAGGAACAACAGCTCTTCCTCTTGACAATTTTTGCCCTTCTTCCTATCAGTTGGTTCAGTATAAAATATCACTTGCAGCTAGAAAAATCGTTGTGCTCACGATGCTGGGTCACTGCCATTGCAGGAACACCAATCTGATCAAATACATCAGATTTTCCACTGAAGCTGTGTTTATGGCCTCAGCAGTACAACTGGCTGGAGCATAAAAGCCTAATGATTTGAAACATTAGAAATTAAATCATTTGCTTGATCTTCTCTTCTGTGGTTTGGTCATGAGACAGTTGTATAAGAAAGCGTTGTGCCCAAAGTCTAAAAAGTGGGAGTCTGAAAGTGAATGGGTGACCTGTGGATTCAGTCGGGCTGGAGAGGGATCTTAATGGAGAAGTTCCTCTCCTGTCAGAATGGCAAAAAACATCCTTCAGCACCAAGCAACTTTCTATTAACATTTTAAAAGCTAATTTGCTATCATTTAGCACGTAATATTCATGTCACTTGGAAACAGGAATTAAATAAGACACGTAATTAAGGGTTATTAGCATTAGTACCGGAGTTGTAGCATTTAGAGGCACTTCTCGGGTTGCTTTTTGCTGTAGCTTATACAAATACATAAGAAGAAGTTCTTCCCCAAAATATTTCCATGTAAGAACACCGTTAGCATTAACAGACACCCCCCACCCCTGCCCCGAACCGTAAAGCAAGGTCCCTTTTCTAATGATAAGTTAATAACAGCTACTCAGGGTATGCCAGCGACTCACCTTTTTTGCTCACTTGCTGCTCGTGTTTCATGGATGAAAAAATAACAAACTTCTGTGGAAAATAGCAAAAATCTGGAAATTATCTGTGGAATTTTAAACCACCTTAAAAGAAGAACATTAGCGAATAGCTTCTCTAGTGCCCCGTTAAATTTCAGGAGTCCTTCGACGTCTGTAATTGGGAATAACCTGCCTCACTCCACCAAAGCCATAGCAGCTGAAGATTTGGCCCACGAGATGTATCCAAAATACTGCAAATTCCTACGAAAAGGAATTCTTTGTCTCCATTAGCATTTCAACACACACTCACTACAGAGCTCTCACTGGGGGTAGAGCATTAAAACCCTTTCAAAAGTGGTTTGGTTGGCTAATTAGACAATAAGCATAAACCTGATGCATCCAGCTGTACAAATAAAACGTGACTTTAAAGTTTAATGTCCTGCGCCCACAGAGTAGTCGTGAACTTGGAGCCAAGACGGGCTGGGAGGAAGGTGGCTGGTTTGCTGCTCGGTAGTGGTGTGTCTGAAGGCTGAAACCTTTGGAGAACTGAAAGAGAGTTTATTTTAAGTGTAACTAAAAGGAACTAAGTACCAGTTACCACAAATAGGGTGATCTTTATCTTCCTTTGTTGACTCGTGTGGAGGGAAAAGAATCTTAAAAGACTTGTGCAGCCCCGGGCTTCACAGAGAGGATATCTCCCGCACATTGCTGATGTCTCTCTCATTTTTGGGGTGCTACCTTCCCGGTGAAGGAAATTAACAGGTCCTTTTAATGCCCTCTTCCACCCTTGGCTCCTGGGTAGGTGTGATGAAGTAGCTAAACACTTCCATGAGTGACGTTTCTCCCTTTCATTCTAATGCGTCTGTGCTGCAATTGTTTAAGGAAAATGAGTCTCCTCTGGTGCAGTTTTCCACTTGGGCTATCTCCGAGCGGCACCTGTAAGCGCTCACTTTGAGAGACTGCTAATGTGCTAATCACCCAGGACCCAAAAATGCAAGCTGTAAACAAATGAGGACTGTATTTATAATCAATCAATTTTATGACCTTCTGATGGTGATGATATCAGTGGAGTTTACATTGGGAGCCCTTGTACTCCTCCGGGGCAGCTGTGCCCTTATGTTTTAGTTACAGCTCAAAGAAGATTTTGCTAATTTACTTTATAGTAGGTGTGCTCAGGAAAAATATTACCTTGCCTAAACAGCTGGACCCCTTACCCAGACTCATTTTGAAATAATGAAAACACACGGACTGTCAGTACCTTCAGGGTGTATTGTCAGGTGACGAGCTGTTTTCGAAACATCCGTGGCAGAAAGTCATGACTTCAGAGCTAAATATTGTTCTCATTGGTATAAGTTGCTGTGAGACAAATCCCACACCCTCTGATGTCAATGGAAAAACTCCCTTTGACTTCAAAAAGAGGACTGGATCAGGCCCTAAAAGAAATGTTGCCACAAATACTTGATGGTTGCTCCGCTCAGTGGTGATCTTCTGAGCACTTTACCTGGCTACGTGTCCTTTTTGTGTTTGCTTTGCCATGGACTTATGACAGAAGAATGCCCGTATAGGCTGATTTGTGAAGTGGCAAAATGCTGTCCTGGAAGGCTATGCGATGCCAAGGTGTTCAAGATGCCCTGGAAGCCCTTGGTTTGAGGAAGGCTCCCCAGCTTTCCTAATGTTCCTGAGCTCTCACAAAGAAAAACAGTGTTGTTTAACCATAGACAGATGTGTTAAAAATAGCTCCATTTTGTGCCCTTGTTCCTTTATCGGAATCATTAGATTTCTAATCTAAATTCAGGTTAGATTTCCAGGACAGAACTGTTTCCTCTCAGATGGTTACTGATTTGAGCAACTTTTAAAAATGGGACAGGATGGGGGCCCTGTATGTCCCTGATTCTGAGCCCTTCAAACTGGAGAGGGGCCCAGAGATAAACTCCAAACCAGCAGCAGATGCAAACTATTCAGTGTAATTCCTTTCCCTCAACATTGTACCCTGATTTAAGTGTGGATTATAAATGAGATTTGTTCCTTACGGTTGTTGAGGAGCATCAGAGCTCCATTTTTCCCTGCATTGTATCACCTAAGATCAGATGCCCAAGAGGACCATGCTGGAGCCCTGACCCAGTCAGTCGATGAAATTCGTTGTCCGGTTGTTGGCTCTCTTCTGAACTTCTGCAAATTAATGCTTTGCATATGCCGTGGAGCTCTGTGAACTCCTTTGCCTGCCCGAGATCTCCAGGGGGTGGCATCACCAACCCAGGGGACAGGACCGCGTGTCACCTGGGGACATCCCACTTCCCTGGGCTGCAGGGTGGCAGCGGGCGAATGGTAGTGCTGAGCAGAGGGCTTGGGGAGACCCTGGGAGGGTGCTGCCCTCATCTGCGACAGCTGAGCTCTCCCGGTCGCGTTCGCAGGGCAGGCAGCCGGCCAGACAGCTGGATCGCCATGGCAAAGACAGCGTCTGGCCTTTTTAAAAGAGCAGCTTGCGAGATTTATGGGCGGGAATGGATGCAGTCCTTCTGGAGCTGACGCGCTCTAATGAATGAGATGGGGAGTAAAATACTTTATGCTTGCTATCAGGGGTTAACGACGCCTGCCCTCTCCATTTTCCCCAGCTCATGTTTTCCCTCTCTTCCCCTTCTCCGCTCCCAGTCCCCCCCGCTGCGTGTCTGTGTTTCCGAGCAGTGGCCTCACCTGGTTTGTTTTCTGTGTCAGGTATATTACAGGCTGTCTGCCAGCGGTTAACGGCTGCAGCCCACTCAGCCTTTTCGCTTACAGTACCTGGGGTAAACTCCTGCCCAGCCCAGGTGCCTCTTGTGATGGTTCCCAGAAGGTAACAGGACCTGCAGAAAGCAGCTTTTTCAGTGGTTTGTAGTTTTTCAGTGGTATTTCTGCCTGCCCGTGGTCTTGGCAAGCCACTCTGTGTGCCTCCATCGCCATGCCTGTGCGCCAGAGCCTGAAAGGCCTGAGAGCGCTGAAGTGCCCTTCAGTTACACAGCAGAGACTACGTTCGCCTTTTCAGCTCTCAACAAAAACATTGATGTGAAATTTCCTCGGTCGATGCCGACTCTGGCTGTGTCCCCAGTCGGTATCAAAGAGGTCAATAACCCTCCCCAGCTGCCTACATGGAAGGGAAACTTCAGCTTGCAGCTCAGATGGGAGCTCTGGGATGGTTGTACAGGCGCTTGGCCTTAACCCTGGAAGAAGCAGAGCCTGTTCTTCTGGGCCAAGAGTGTATCTGGGCCCTAGAGAAGGTGCAGAAGTCCTGGCTTCTTTCAGGGTTGAGGGCAAGCAAAGAGGACAGTAAGAGGAGATTTAATACAACTCTTTGAAAGGTAGCTACAAAGATGATGGGATCAAAGTCCACCTGGTCGTGGCAGAGGCAACGGGTTGCAATGAGGGAGGTTCTTGTTGGACATTAGGGACAATTTTTTTCCTGGAAGGGGAGTACAACACTAGAACAGGCTGCTAGTGGAGGGGGAAAGGAGGGAAATCTTCATCCCTGGAAGTGTTTGAGACTCAGCTAGAAATCTGTCATCTCACACATGGCTTTTCCTCAATGGGCACTGGCACACAGTTGCTCAATGGTCTCAGGACTGTGTCTGTCTTAACAGTCTCATAAACTACGCTCAAACCCATCCCCTCTGGAAAACCAAGCACATTTTTTCTGCAAATGTGAAGAACCCAGAACTTTCCTTGTATCAACTCTCCAAACTGTGAAGGAAATATCAGCATGAAGCTGCCCTTAATACAGCTCCACTGTACAGCTGCAATGGGATAGAGACCTTTTGTTCTACCTCCACAAGCCATGTTGCCCTTGGACCACTGCCTTGTTTTGTCGATGGGAGAAATGACTGTATGGACCATTCCCATTCTCCTACTAAGGTGGTCATTGTCTGCGAGATTCCTTTCTCTGCTGGTGCAGCAACTGGGAATTACTTGATGAATGATGAACAGAACGGTCCCAAAATTAAGGCATTGTGATGCTGCCTGGGAAAATGGGGCTCTGTGTCGTCCCTTAGCAGGATGTTTCCTGGAGGTCACTGTTTGTTTGCAGCTCACCTTCTGTGTCCCTGACTTAGGAACCTACAGAACTGATACACAGAAGTGCAAAGGACCACCAGCAGCCACTGTATTCGACAAGAGCGGTATGTCGAATGCATGGAGTAGTATATAACTCTAAGAGCCGCGAATAATCGTGTCTGAGGCATATTGAATTGGGCTCTGAAAAGTAACGGGCACTTTTGACCTCCTTTCTGTGTCTCTGCTCCTTGCCTATAAAACGGGAAGCGTACCACTTTGAGTAGTGAATAGTAATGGGTTAATATTGGGCAAGACTCATGTATTACATGGAAATGTTGTTGCTTTCCTTAATTGGCGGTGCTTGATTCTGAAACCTAAATGCAGATTTTTTTTTTAAAATGTCTTTTTAAATATGGTTCCTCAGGATGGGAAGCTTCTGTTCAAACAAAGGTCTTGAATTGATTGGCCGGAAATCGCATCCCTTTTTTGCTTTTCAGTCTTTTAAATGAATGAATTCTTGGAAGACGCTGCCCAGAAATGAACTGCTCTAACCAATACAGATACTACTGCGACTTCAGAGCAAGAGTCAAATTATAGGAGTTTTGGAAAGAGCCTTCTATTTATACAGCTTCAGTCACTGAATCAGGAACAGAAACTACATCAGGTAGCTCAAAGTACACAGCAAAGACACATATCTGGATTAATAGGTACAGGGTTCAGCTGAAATCAAACCTATAGTTCAAGTGTATTGATGCAAGACACTGGAAAATTCCAACAATCAGCAAGATCTGCAAGGTGTTGAGATTAAGGTTCTGTTTTTTCCCAAGTGAATCAAGATGAATAGAAGATCCCAAATACAAAGGATTAATTGCTAAATATTAGAGTTAAGTTTCCTCACTGGAGCAGTAGGCAAAAGGGTGGAGGTTTGTCACGCAGAACAACACAGATGAAACGTGCATCAGAACCAGTTCTTGGCTCCAAAGTCTCAGCAGGGCAACAATCGGTAACAATAAACAACACTGTTGTTCACGTGCATTTTACAAAGCTTGGGCTTGATGTTCATTGCCAGAATGTTTTTCCTGCATTTATTGCATTTTTTTCCAAGTACTTGGCGTTGCCCGTTAGCCTGGGGAACACTAGAGCATCTCCAGCATCACTGAGTGTCTCTTTGCCAAGTTCCAGGAATAGAAGAACAGCTACCAAGAAAGGTCGTTTTTCTGGTACTCCAACTTGCACAGTGAAATGCAAAGCATTTGAAAAATAAGTCTGGGAACTTGGCTGGTGCTCCTTGGGGACTACGCATCCATTACCCACTCCCTCTTCTCCAGACCGAATGGCAGAACTGAAATGGGGAAGTTTCACGAGGAGAACAAGTTCCTGCCTGTTTTCATACTTCTCCATAATGAAAGAGTACCACCTCGCTCAGATGGAGTAGGATAGCAGATAATCTGCCGTCTTCTTTGCAGGCACGTGGCTAACAGATACGAACACATGAAGAGGCGACTGTGGTGCCATCAGCCCTCTCGGACCAAAGCAAGGTTCTGCTTAGCAAGGCACGCTGGGACTCCTGAGCTGCTGCTGCCTCATCCGTGCTGGGATGCTGAAGGACACAACACCAGGCCAGCGTTCGGGTCTAATTGCTGCCCAGAGAACAAGGAGAGCAGGCTCGTAGTTGCTGGTGTACCAGCCTTTGGCAGAAGTAGCAGCAGTTTCTGGGGTGGGACACTTTTGCTCTGCATTTTAGTGTGCTGTTGTGGCTTAGAAGGGGAGGAGCTGTAGCCCTTGCAGGAGGTTCACTTTGACTTTCTGACTTGGATCCCTTTTGCCTTTCTTTTGTGCCCATGAGTGCTTGGTGGGCTGGGAGCTTCAAGCTTGTCTTGACAGTTTTGTGCCTGTGGGCTAAACACAGTGCCAGGCTGGGCAAAGATGTGAACCGAGGTGGTAGCTTAGCTCTAGCTGTTTTTTCTGTGCTTTTCTTAGACACCGTGGATGGATTGAGATTATTCTTTGGATCCCAGGTTATGCAGAGGTGCCTTCAGTCTGGGTGGGAAGACAGCACGTGCTGGGAAAGCAAATTGGTGAGCTGAAGACAGTCCGTTCAAAGTACCGCTCTCTGTGTTCTCAGAGGGGTATTTCTGGGGCTTTCAGCATGCACAGTACTGGCAAGAAAATCCCTTTTCCGTATTTTTTCTTGCTAACCTGTTCCAGAGTCCTCCCAGGAAAAGACTGATTTACCTCAGTGGTCCTTGTGTCCTTTCAACTGAAATAACACTGCAGCCTTTTCCAGACACCCTTAAATAACATGACGGTGACCCATGAACCGAGCCCATAAACATAACCAGTCAAGCTCCGTAGCATCAGACCTCATTGTCTCAGTTCCACCATCAGTTTTGGTTACTCCAGGCACTCAGAATCAGAGTTCTGATTTTTCCTCTCTTGATACCAGCCTCTCATTAGGCTTCAGTTGACATTCATTTTTCATAGGAGCTCATTTTTTTGACTGATGCAAGCAATTAATGGTTATTCTTAGAGCTGGAGTGTAATGTCTTGCATGCAGCTGCCTTGGATCGCCATGTTTCTGAAGCCTCCCTCTTGTTTTGCCTCCTCAGTAAAGCCTTATAGGATTTTATAACCAAAGATAGCACAGCAAAAATCTTTGCATGTCTGAAAGAACAGAGTGGAAAGAGTAAACAGGAGCTGGAGACTTCAGCCCCGGTGCATGGTCGCTGCCTGCTGGCCCCTGACTCCTGTAGAGCAGGAACTGGAGTTCGGTGACAGTGGTGAGGGACTTTCTGCTGATGAATCTGGAGTCCTGGTGACCATCAATTCCTGAGTATAAAACATTCAGCTTTTTCTTTTTCCACATTTTCCAGAGAGTTGGGTGAGGTTGTGGGTCTAGCGCATCAAGCCAAGTGGCTGGGGAAGGGCAGAGCTCGCTGGGATGGGTTCGATGCCTGTGAGATCGGGGCAATATTTTGGACCAAGCATTTGGGCTTTCTCCTGCAGAAGTCTGGAGGAGCTTTGCAAGGTTGCATGAACATCAGTTTACTTGCATTTTCTCTTTTGATTTGTTCCTTTGTTTTTTTTTTTTAAAGATCCGCATCTTCAGCAAACCCTTCCACCCAACAAGGAGTAAGTGGGACTTCGCTAGAGCCTAAGGCGATGGTCTTGAATTGTTCAGAACTCCTTATTCTTCAAGTGAAGAAACAGAAATAGGTAGGAAAATGGTCCTGCCTTTCTCGGAGTGAATGAAGGAACAGGTAACACTGCCTGGAGCAACGTCACCTTGGGTCAAGTGGTGCACAGCTACAGGTCCTGTGGCCTCTAGCAGTAATCCCATGCTGCACCTTTCCCTATGTAAAGCAACTCACTGAGAAGTTAAAATAAGTCCATTTCATTACTACAGGAAGGGGTTTACATTTGCTTTGGAGATGTTTCATGCAGGTTTTTTAAGTAGAGGTTTCAGAGCTAGTTCTGCGAACATGCTTACCTTTGTGGGTTGCACCAAAGTAAGCAAGTACCCAAATCTTTGCAGAACTGATGCTCTCAGAAGTGCTGAACAGATAATTTTCTGTTGCAACAGTTTTCAAATAGTTCAATGGCTGCCAAACCTCAACAAAAACAGTTTAAGAAAAGACGCTTTTTCATTTTAAAAGAAAAAGTAGGAAAATGTTGAGGAAAAGGATTTTTTTTTCGTTTTCCTCTAGATTTTTCACAGAAACGGAGTAGTTTCAGCTTTAAATAATTCCTTTAACGGTCTTGGTTTGTGGAGTCGAGAATATAGCAAGCTAAGAGGTTTGGTTTGGGTTTGTTTTTTTTTTCAAGCAGGCACATGTTCATGGCGATTAGCTAGAGCTAGAGATATGGATGGCGATGCTCTGATACATGCACAGATTTGGGCTTTAGCCACTAAAGAGCTTAAAACTACAAAGCAGTTTTGTCAACTAGTGAAAGCCAAAGGCAGTTTTTAAAACTCAGACATTTGAAGTGTGTCTAAGCCAACACACAGCTGTTGATTTGAACTTCAAGGGTGTAGCCTAGCTAGGGAAAGGGCCATGTTGGAGTCCCCAGCCTGTGAGCAGCTGCACAGCCGAGTAGCTTTGCGCATTGCAGCCTCTTTGGAAACATCCTTCCAGTGCCAAAGCGCAGCCTTTGGGTTTGCTCTGTCCCCTGCCTGCTTTCCTCCCACGTGGTTCACGTGTAGGACACACCACGGAGGGAGCAGAAGGGCCACCTGCAGCCTGTCCCTCTCTGATGCGCTTTCTGGAAATACTCGTGTGCTTTGAGTCACCCTGCTCAGGGGTTTCAGTCTTTTTGCTCTACCTAAACCACCTTTTACGTGTTTCAGAACAGGAGCCATTTCTGACTGAGCAGCGGGCTCAGCATCGTGGACTTTTCCAGAGGCCTCTAGGTGCTACCAAACTGCAGATAGTCAGAATAGTTTGTGGGCCTGGGCACCGATGTTTGTTACAACACTTATTTATTACCAGTCTCATGTAACTCATTCGTGGTAAACAATGCAGGTTTTATTATGTGTAAGTAATAGGAGACCTTTGCTTTTTCCACTAACAAACATGCCATGGGTAATTATTCCTGTATTAAAACGACATGTGGACATATTTGCGACATGCAACAGTCCCAGTTCTTTGAAGAGAAGCATTACCCTAAACAAGGTTAGCCACCATTTAGTTTGAGGGGCTCTTGCATTTCTGTGTTCGAAGCGCTTTGCGGCTTTCCTTGTCTATTTGATAATCATTAACATGTTCCGTCGTTAACCTTCAAGCAGCTTCGCTTGAAACTTTAGATGCGACTTCTCAAACATTTGTCTTGCATTGCAGACTGTGGTTTGCTGGGGCTGGTTTTATGATCGCTAGTGGTAAAATCAGGAAGATGAAAAATGGGTGTGTGTTGAAGAGCGGCGTATCCAGCATTCTAGGTCTTAAATTAGGGTGATGAGCATAAACATTGCAAACAGAGCTTTTCCAACGCGATTGCAATTATATTTGAAATTACCTACAATTACCAGTAACCATCTCAAAGCTAGAAATTAACTTTGCAGGCTCTCCTCCAGATGGATCAGCTGTTAAACGTGCTGTCTCGTCCAGCCAAATGGAGGGGAGGAAAAAGGGTGAGGAGGCGTCTGAATGGCAACTGCGCTGTCTTCTAGCTGGAGCAGAGCTTGGGCTGCCTGTCGCGTGTGCTCATGCTTTCGCTTTCAAACAAACCCACGCCACTTTTTGAGACGTCGTTTGGGAAACTGTGGCTTTGCTGACCTCAGCGGACTCTAACCCTGGAAGCCAGCGCAGAAAGTGACCCTTTACTTTTGCTGTGAAACCTGGCAGAGGGACCGCGTGAGGCTGTGTGGGGAGGCTGGGGAGGAGTCAGGCCCTAGCTGCTCCCCTGGCCCCGCTCCCAGCCGATCCTGCCCTTAAAAGGCAGAAGCAAAGCTCCTCTGCAGCACTTGGGGTTGCCAGGGGGACGACCCCATCTTTCCAAATGGGAACCCCATCCCTTCATACCCCCCTGTACTGCGTGGAGCTTGGTGAGCTGTGCAGTCAGCTGAGCAGACTGGCCATGTCTCCCCTCCCTGAGTCAAAGGCAGGATCAAAAGGTTACATTTATGGCAGATCCACTTACTGCCCGACCAGCTAGAAAGTAGTATTTTCTAATTCCTGCTCTGCTTGATGATTTCCTGCTGTTATTTCTTCAACTGATCCCATAGTTCATTTGGATATACCAATTTCTTCCACGGCCACTGCGGCCAGAGAAGTTCCGACTCTTCTCCCTCTTCTCCCACAATCAATCAGCGCACAACAAAGACGTTGCCGTGGCTGTGGCTGCTGTGGACTTCACTGATTTTTGGCTGGTGGAGCTGAGGGAGGTGTTTTGCCCAAAGCATCTCAGAAATGCTTGTGATTTGAGTTTCCAACATGACTCTGAGCTGGGGAATGGGAATGTGCCAGGAGTGTCAGTGACAGCTTTAGAAATGGATTGTTTGCATAAACTTGAAAACAGTACAAGCATAAATGTATTTCCTTTGTTTAAATTTTCACTCTTGTTTACTCATCTCTGCTTCTAAAAGGCTTTGCAAGTAAACTCTGCAAATCTTTAAGTTTCACAGGCATTAATGGGGGCTGGGAGTTCTGGGATGGCTCCTCGACCCTGCCAGCTGGGAGCTGAGTGGGATCAGAAGGCTCCCGCCCGCAAGCCGCCAGAACCAGCAGGGAGATCTTTACTTGCTTTGCCTTGGAAACCTCTGTGCCTTTGGGGTTTCCATGGCTCTCCAGGGACAGCACCCACCTCCTTGGTGCTGTGATGTCTGTAGAGCATCGCGAGTCTCAGCCCCTTCTCCGTGTGCTTCAGAGGTGCGTGGGCAATGCAGAGAAGTGACCTGGCAAACCAAGCTCAGGGTTTCCTCGGTGCAGCTGAGGAAAACTGGGGTTTCTATGGACTGGAGCGTTTGTTCTTTGCTAGAGAAAATCTGCTTAGGCTGAGTTTTTGAGGGAAATGACTGGTGTTTAGTCCTGTGCTTTGCAAGGTCTGGTCTATGCATGTTGAGGAGGAGCTTCAACTATCCAACAAATGAAAATGCAGGTCTCCTGTTGCCTTTCGCAATAATTCCTCCTCCCCTGCATTCATGGAGTCAATCCCCTTATTAAACCTGTGTGTTCCTTTGGACGGGCTGTCCTTGCTCTGCGTGGATTTAAACTGGATGCAGGCATTGGTGGATGATGTTTTAAAAGGCTACTAAAACTACCAACTCTCTCCTTGCCTTTCCGGCAGCTATAGAAGATACAAACCCTTTGGCTTTGCACCGCAAAGAAAGGGAGGACGGGGACAGCATGCACGCCTCTTGCTTCAGAGCTCCCAGTTAGACTGGAAAGGCCTGACTTCCCCATCTCGTAGTTACACACATCACTGGTCCTGGGGAATTTATTTCCTGTGGTTGCTGCTCACCTGTGGGAGGAAGGCTTGAAAATCAGCTCAGGCAGCAGTGTTTGGCCCCGGTGCCTGCCTGGTGCGCTGAGCAGCCTGCGTGTCTTGTGTGGCTTTCCAAACTGGAGCAGCCCCGAGGCAGCTGCAAATGGGCTCTGTAGTGTAGGGATCTGCTTTGTAACTGCTCCTGCGGGGTCTCTGAAAGTTAACAGAGAAAATTGTCTCGAGGCTCAGATTCGCTCTGCGGGAATCCTTTCGCTCCGCATTCACAGGATTTCTGTAGTGCTGGTACACTGGGTATGACTTGCTCAGAAAAAGGGTCTGCTCTGGCAGTTACGGCTCTGAACCGACACGTGCAAGAGCTGGGTTCTCTCAGATTTCCACCACAACACTGGACAAGTTACTTAAGCCCAAGTGTGCAAAGGATACTTCATAGCTTGGTTCCTGTTGAAATAAGTAGAAATTAAGTGGGCCACAAACACAATGTGAGGGTGGAACCCCTTTGCTGGGAGGAGAGGGGAGAGAGCTGGGGGGGTTCAGCCTGGAGCAGAGGAGGCTGCGGGGAGACCTGAGTGCAGCCTGTCAGTGCTGCAAGGGGTGTCCGAAAGCTGGGCAGGGGCTGTTCAGCAGGGGCTGTGGGGACAGGACAAGGGGGATGGTTCCACTGCCAGAGGGAGAGTCAGAGCAGAGAGAAGGG
>NW_010393898.1:124441-129977 GCF_000710305.1 Buceros rhinoceros silvestris
AGAGAGTGTTTGTGCTGGGGGTGGGCAGGGCCGGGCCCAGGCTGCCCCCAGAGGTGGCAGCAGCCCCATCGCTGGCCCCATGGCAGGTCAGGTTGGCCCTTGGGGCTCTGAGCCCCCTGCTCTGGGTGCAGATGTCCCTGCTGCCTGCAGGGGGCTGGGCTGGGTGAGCTCGGAAGGTCCCTTCCAGTACAAACCATCCTGGGGTTCTGTGATTACCTCAGTGATGAGAGGCAGCTGCTTACACACTCTGAGGGTCAGCCTGGGGATCTCCAGATGCATTAGGTGAAGCAATTTCTTGTATAAATGACCCCAGCAAGGTCAGGATAATGCCAAGTCTGTGGAACTGCTCATGCTAGTAATTGCCCACCATCACGTAAACTCTTGTCCTCAGCACACGAATTCTCCTACCTGTCTCATTCACTAAACAAGGAGGATTCTCCACATCTACAATGTATGTGGTCACCTTGGATCTTTTCCTTGTCTCCTAAAATAAATAGCGGGGGTAGGTGGAATGCTAAGACATAGCCAGGCATTGTTGAGCCTCTAACCTTGTCAGATGTGTATTAACGCCATCAGGGGCATAAAAGTATTTGGCATAACGCTGTGGTTGTTGGAGCTTCGCCTAATCCTGCCTCTACCTTTCTGTAAGTCAGTACCACCATCTGCTCTGGAAGCTGTGCACCAGCCACGTGTCCCTGCCAACACTGGGTGACGCCTTTCCAGGGCTCTGTGCTGGATTGTCTAGTGGTCATACTGGGCAGCTAAGAAGCAAGTAAAGCCCTTCTTACTCTGTGAGGTTGCTGTTTTCTAAGCTTGGATTGTGTGCATAACGGTAAAAAGCTCAGTTGCTATCACTGCTCGTGAAGGATGACTCATGTGAAAGTTCTTTCCTTGAGCTGCCTGGTAGGTCCACATTTCGGCTTTGTTCAGTAAAGCACTTAAGCATGTGCTTAAAATTAAGTGTGCTGCTGACTGGAGGCCTTGGACAATAAATATGCTACTGGAAAAGTATCTGGACCATACATTTATTAGTCTGCCTAAAAGCCCCGTTATTTCTTCTTCAGTTCTGAAGTAAATCACATCTTTCAGAAGCCACAGTTGTGCGTAGATGTCTGATTTTGATAGGCGTTGAGTATTGCAGCTATTGCTGATTTTAAATAAACTTATAGATGCTCGGTACATCCACAAATGAGACACAGCTTGGCTCCCTTCAGCGGTTTGGTGTTTTTTTGAGAAATCCCTCTTTGAACTACCCATCTGCAGGCTTTTTCTTTTTACTGTCTGTGTGGCCATCCTGCAATTACCTGTGGGTTTATGATCCTTCTCTAGAGAACAAGTTGGTTGGACAGTCTGGCGATAAAGAAAGATGGGGGTGATAAAGTGGGGCAGGGTACGATATCAGTTACAAGTGTCACATGAGGGTCCCTCCAGATTTAAACTGCTGCAACTTGGCTCAGGATCTGGCTCCAGGAGTTGCTGTAAATGGCCATTTCAATAATCCGGAGTTTAGTCTGTTGAATAAAAACGTACCGTCACGGCTTGGGGGCCTTTGTGACTGCAGTGAAGACAGACTGGAGTTAGCAACTTGTTGGCAAAGGAAGTGGAAGGTAGACCTGTGGGAGTGGGAGGAAGAAGCTAAACCATATTTTTAAAGGGTTTATGGCTGGCAGTTTATTTCCTTAACCCCTGGTTCAGTGCTGGGCAACAGTAAACAGTGAAGGAGCCACAGTTGCCTCTGAAATGAATTGATCCTGCAAAGAAAGGCTGAAATTCCCCAGAGTGGCAAAAGATTTTGGGAAATTGCTTGAAACGCGCTGAAAGGGCTGGGGAAATTCAGGGGGTGCTTAAGCCCACTTGGAAAACTGGATTTCTGTGAGCTGGAGGGAGAGCAGATCTCCAAATCATTGTTTTCTTTCGAGGTGCTTGTTCATAAATACATCTCTGATTATGCCTGTGCAAGGTCAAATGTTCAGTCCTGTGAAAACTCCTGAGAATAAACAAGTCGAGGGATGAACTCAGGAGCTGGAGCGAGCACATGCAGGTCAACGTGAAGCAGTGGTGCTGCCCAGATCTGAAGTCAGTGCAGAGCTGGGCCTTGAATCAGTAGTGCAAGAGCACAATCGGTCTGTATTTACATCAGATAATACTCGTGTTCAGTATGTAATTACCACCGACACATATAATTAACAGTTTGACATTGCATCCCGCTGGGTTGACATCTGTAGAATTCAAAAAGGGCTCAGGATCTCCAAAGTGTTTTTGTTTCAGGTTAGACGTGGTCTGATTGTCTAAATTAAAGACATGTCAAACCACATGAAAAGTTCAGGACAGAAGGTAACCACACAGGACGTGGCATGTGGGCCAGGTAATCACAGTGGTGGGAAGAACGGCCACGCTTGTGAGTTGCCTATTCCTCTACAGGCTTTGGGGAACAAACGGTCCTTTTTCTGGTTTTAGTAGGAAATAAAAATTAGCAAATGCAACCCCTGGCTGCAAGGAAGCACAAATAAAGCAAACCAGATGTTCATTAGCTAATCACTTGCAATTTTTTCCCCTCTTGTTCTTCATGGAGGAAAAGAAAATTGAGCATGTGGGAACCTGCCTGTTGAGAAAACATTTGGATCTTCAGTCATTTATCTGTTTCACCTCTGACTCGGTTTAGGCCTCCTTTAAAAGGCAGGCGGGTGCTATCAGAAAGAAAGGTCAGCGGGGATCACTGCAGATGCTTTTCAGCTGGGGCAACCCTCGAGGCTATCCTGGCTTTTGTGGGCATGGAGAGTCAGTTAAAAACAAAACAGAGAAGCAAACAAAAATCCAGGGAGTGCAGGGGAGCTTTGAACTGCATCACTTGTGTTTGCCTAGGTCCTAAATTACAGTGTCATTTTGGTACAGTGCTCGTTATAATCACATACATACATCCGGACGTGTGTTTATTACAGCGAATACCGACGGGTCCCGGACGGCAAGCTGCTTAATTCCAGTGTTATCAAAGGAAAGGAACGTAGCCTTTATTCCCTTTGGCTTGACGTCATTTTCTTTTCTTCCCTGCTTAAGATGAGACAAAAATAGGCTCAAGTTTATACTGCAGATGGTGATTTTATCAGTAATAAAATGCCAGTGCATGAAGCCATCTATGTGTGTGAGCATCAAACCACATGCCTCTTTGTTAATACATCAGGAAAATCACAGTAACTCAGCCAATGCCTCTTTCGTTAGTTTTACTCACTCTCTACTTCAACAACATTAATTTAACCGTCCTGATTTTAGGATTTAACCGGGGTGGCATAATGATTCCCGAGAACCTGGTGCTACACAACAGATCGGGCAGGTGTAAGATCTTGCCTACCAGCAGCTTGAACCATCCTCATCGTGTCTTAGTTGCCATATGAAAACCGGCTCACTATGAGCTGGTTTAGTTGGCAGCGTTGGTCTGGGAGAGTTCAAACAGTCTCTGTAAGGGCAAGGCTTTGTCTGGGTTTTATTTTCCTTTCGTGGTGGTAGCACTGAGGTTTATGGTCATTTTGCTCCTGCAGGAAATGAGTTCCGCAGCCATGGGCCAGCTGGCAAGAGGGTGCTTACGTGGAGGGGGTCTCCACAGAGACCTGTGGATCCTGAGGGAAGTAGACACCAAGAGGAGTCACAGTCAGAAAGAGTGGGGTGGCATCCTGAATAATTTGTGAGTCCAAGGAGAAGTTGTGCCAAACCTGGCACTTTCTTGGGTTAGACAGCTGGGCTTCCCAGGCAAGAGGAGTGCAACGGGTCTCACCTATCTGGACATCAGTAAATCATCTGACGTTGTGCCATTTGAATGTTTATCACATTAATTGGAGATTGGAATGTTGGAGTACTGTTTCACTTGAAGAACAGACTGAGTGACAGCCTACAAGTAGCATGAAAAGGGAAAGTATCTGGCTGGGTGTGTAAGTGGAGCTCTTCAAGGATTCGTCTTGGGGACGGATCTTATTTAATATTTTCATGAATGACCTTGGCACAAAACATAGCATGTTGCTGAAGTCTGCTGATGACACAAACCTGGGAGACGTGCCATACAGAAAGAACTGGATGGCCTTGAAGACCAGAGAAACAGAAATGAGATGAAATCCAGTAGTGCAAAATGCAAAGCTGTGAGTTTAGGGAGTAATAAGAATTTCAGCTGTAAACTAGACTCATCAACTGCAGATGATGAAGGAGAAGGAATGTGTGGATAGCTCAGTCACAGGATGGGCTCTGAAAAGGGTATCACAGCTTCAGAGGTATCCTGGGACGTGCTTTTCCCTGGAGGAGGTAGGTCCCTCCCCAGGAGCTGGTGAGGCCTCATGTGGCTTCCTACAGACAGTTCTGGTCCCTGTGTTCTTGAGGTGTGAGTTTGCCCCTCGCCACAGGGGAGGATGGTGAAAGGATGGTGAAGATGCTGGGAGAGCTTGTCCTTTGAATGGAAGAGCTGAGTTTTTAACCTAGACGAGTGAAAACCATAAAGAAGGGTGATGGCTATACATCTATACAGCAGGGTGGTAAACATCAGAGAGGAAAATAAGCGATGTGAGTTGAAGAGCATGAGGCTACGTGGGTATGAACTGGCCTGAGTACACTAGGCTCAAATCAGAGGAAGGTTTGAGACTATACGGAAACAGCCTTCCAGTAGGGCTGGGGACAAGTAACACCTTGTTATAAGAACAAGGCTGGCATGTGTGCGGAAAGGGTTGTAACACCTGGGCTTCGAGGATGTGGACTGTGGAGATTGTTTCCTGGGGAGCGCTGAGCCTTGAATGACAACTCTCAGCGTGATTTAGACCTCTGGTCATATCAGAAATCTTCTCGTGGCTTGGAATTTCCTTACCTGGACAGGACGTGGTTTTCAAGGGGCTGGCATCATGTTTGGTAGGGGCATAAGATGGTCCTGACTCAGGGTGCTTCAGGATTCCCTCAGGTTCGTATAGTTCGAGGTTGGTGGGGATGGGATGTTTTCTGTTTGGACTGCCTAAGTGTGTGTGTGGTTAATCTCGTTCAGTCATGGACACTGCACTCGGTCCTGTGGTTTCTGTGTGTTGATTCTGAGCGTGGTGTGTGTCTTTTGGGTGTTTGAGTTGGTTTATGTTCCTGGGTGTCTACATGACCTGATTAATACTCCCAGGTTAATGCAAAGGCAAACAGAGACCACAAAGGAAGGCCTGGCCAAAAATTGCCTATTGCAGAGCGTATGACTGGCTAAATAGGAAATGAAATGTATTAACCGAGCAATGAGCAGGGACTACAGTTGTTAATCTTGTCATCGGTGGCTAAAAAATAAGTATTTAGGTCTTTGTTGTATCCCTTGTTGTACCCCCTAAACAAGCTTTTCATGGGGATCAAAAGGACCTTTCATCTTTGTCTAAAATATAGCCATTTCTACTCCAGAGCTGAGAAACTCAAACAAACCTATCTAGTCTCTACACTGGCTTTCCCAAGACAGGTCAAAAAACCCCCATGAACTGCTTGAAAAACAAACTGAAAGAGAAACTGAGAGAGATGTCAATGAAATCCAGGCTCTGGAAGAGCG
>NW_010393898.1:130054-134841 GCF_000710305.1 Buceros rhinoceros silvestris
GCGGCAAGGAATGTCCCCTGCCACTCCTACCAAGGTAGCTTTCACAGCTGCTTTTGAAAAGTTGGCTGTTGCCTTCAAAAGAGAAGCAAAGAAATGAGTGAGAAGTGCTTTTGGAAGAGGACGTTTCTGTCCCTGCACGTAGCCTGAGCAGGTGCTGGAAACAGCCACCTCCAGCTGGAGAGGTGAGCTCCTTTCACTGCCGTGACCCAGCCTTCCAAAGCACCACACAAGCTTCTCTTGACTCAGCACTGAATGTTAAGCTCCACAAAAAGATCTGAAGAGATGGTTGATGCAAAGAGCAAAATTTGTGTGATGGGAAGTAAGGAAGAAGACAAAAAAAGAAAAAAAGATAAAGAAAGTTTTTTAGCCTACAGCTTTCCTCTTGTGTGGTTTGACCTAAAGTAGAGTGAGTACTTGGCATTGCTGAGGAGGTGGGCAAACCCGTTCTTCTGTAGGTGGCAATCGCACTCACACTAGGTACTCACATTATGTTCCTTCCAGTGTGTGTGGAGAGGAGACTAGACAAAGTGGGTTAGGTAGGGAATCACGCTGGATGTTTTCATTAGGCGCAATTCATGGCAGACCTGGGCGAAAAGAGGTAGCTGACAGTAAACCTGGATCCGTCAGTCATCTGAAGGCGTGGCCTTCCTTGCAGGGAAGTGAGCCCAACCTGCCCAGCCATAGCTGTCTGTGAGCGGAGAGTCACCCTTCCCTACAATCTTTCATGAGCGAAGGTCCTACATCATCTCTAGGTGCTCCAGGAGCTGCCATTTGAAAAATGCTGCTAGTGAAGAAGATGGCTGTGGGTCCCAGCTGAAGGAGAGCTCACAAAGACCTGTTGTCTCCGCAGGATCAACTCCTTATAAAGATGTAGCAGATTTAATCTGTAAAGACACTTCATTGTTTGAGAGGCCACCGCTTCCCTCCAAGAGACTTGGCTGAGGATGTGGGGGGGAAGCTGTGATGGAGCCACGCTCTCTGATTCCCAGGATGAAGAGGTATATGAGAAGGGAGGTTTCTGCTGTGTTAAAGAGACCAGAATTGACTGGGCTGCTGAGGCAGAGAGGGGCTGTGTATCCACTGCTCCCTTTGCCCAGGGCATATTGGCTTTTCGTACAGGTTTTGATTGCTCCCTTCATTAAAAGAGCTGTTCCTCCCTCCAAATTAGGTGGAATCCAGCACTGAAAAAATCCAGCCCAAGTCCCAGTTTATTTCTCCATAAAACATCTGTATTGTTCTTCCAGGGTGGCTCTGCCAAATGAGTCCTCAATAAACCCAAAACCTGGCAATAGACAAAACGCTAAAAAGCGCCTTTTTAATATGGAAAAGTATCCTGCAGTGTCGCAATCTTCCAGTGGAGACCACCCCTTGCCCCTGAGAAATGCAGAATAGCACCAGGCCCGCAATTTGCCTGGGGTAAGGCAGCAGAGCTGGGCCTGTGCTGATTTACTCCAGCCAGAGGATCTGCCCTATAGTTTCTTGGGCTCTTTTTCCTTTTGTTTTTTCCTAAAGATCCCTAACTTCTTTTTCCTTTTTTTTTTTTTGTCCTGTGTATAGAAGCTTTGCAAGTTCCTCCTTTTATTGTTAGCTCATCTGGCAGGAGCAGCCAAGCAACAAAAGTGTTTTATTTGGAAATGGTTGAGGGGGAAGTCGGCGATGTCCGAGTTCTATTCGGATTGCGTGAGCTCTGGGAGGTTTTCACCTCTGCTTCCAGGCTGCACCAGGCTGCGATTATCTCATCTGATTTCATTGGATCTGTGCATGGTTAAGAAGTGGGGAAAATTAAAGGTTAGTGAAGTTTGCCTTTGTGTCACACTAGAAGCTTTTAGTTATTGAAGTGTCAAGTGCTCACTGTCTCTTCCTTCTCTGTGGTCTGAAGTATCGTGCAACGTTCTACTTAGCTGCTTTGAAAGCCCAACATGACACGCACAGCTTGTATTCCATGGCAGAAGAGACCTGAGAGAAGGATGCCGGTCTTGGCTGAGAAATGTGGTGTGTGAAGGGCACTGAGAGCTGAATCTCCTCCGAAATGCTCGCTCTTTTATGGCCAGCTGTAATACACGCTATTATTTTGATCTGTGATGCTGCCTATGTCTGCTGATTTCGTTCCAAATCTTTAAGACTCCTTTCACAAAAGCTCCACTCAGCAGAGATTAAAGGCTTCACTCAGCAAAGACTCAGACTAAACCAGAAACAGGGCATTAATGCAGGCAGATCTTCTCTCTTGTCTTCCCCGCCTGGGACTCCAGGGAACCGGTCGGGATCTGCCCCCTTTTGTGCGGTGCTAAGCACACATGAGCTGGAGTTTGTCTTTCCTGCCGTGCTCTGCAGGGCCAATCCAAAATAGCTCGGGGCCAGATTTCTAAGAATTCAGCACCCACGGTCGGGGCCAAGTAAGGAAGTCAAGAGTGATCTTGATGTAATGAGTGGGTAAGGGCTTGTGGCATGGGGAGGAGCTGTGTGTCTCTGTATGTTTATGTGGGTGTTAAGTGACTTACCCAAGGCCAAAGAAGCCCTCAGTGTCGCTCCAAAACTAGCCGGTCAGAGTAGGGTTTCAAGAGCCCAGCACTCCGGCCTGGGAGCAGATTTTCAACTCTTCATCTTCCACTGGTGTGGAAATTGGGATGAGATTTCCAGAGCACGGCACACATGGGCATGCTGAGCTCTCTGGAAAATCCACCTGCTTTTCATGGTGTCTGCGTGGGAATGGGGTTACTCGGGGAAGCTCGTCCTCTGCGTAAGTGCGGAGCTGATGAGACAGCTCTGATCCTGAGAAGCTCCCTGGCCTGGGCTTGGGATGTGGAGCCTCTATGCGCTCTCAAAGCTTCCCCAGCCACTGCCTGAAGAATGTTTCTTACTTCACTGGTGAGTTGGTAGAATTAGTTAATTGATGCTTCTAAGACAATGTGATGATAGAAGATGCTGTTTACCAGATAACTATTACTAGTGCCCTGAGGGCATTTGCAGTTCAAATGTGCTATTCCCTGCAGGGACTGTCACTGCTACACTGTCATTATGGTGGAGCTCATCAGACGGCTGTCAAATCCTTTCCACCACCAAGAAACCGACACCTGTCATCAGACAATGCACTTTCCCAATCAGTTATTGGGTGCTCTAGAGCCGCTCACCCCCTAGGTTGTGGGTCGGGCCTCCAGAAGTGTGAGAGTCCTTTAAGAACCGTGACATGTTTTTTTTCCCTGAAGGCTACTTTTAGCCTTTAGCACACGTTCAGCCCATCTCCTGAAAAGCGGTTTCTTTAAGACCATAAGGACCACAGAATTTTTTTCTTAAAGTGGAAGTGCTGGATAGAGTGGCACATTGGGAGCTTGGGTTTCACGTAACATCAGCTCTACCTGTGCCAGGGGAAGGATGCAGATTTACAGTCACTGAGGATTTGCCACCTTCAGCTCATTGCTTGTCAGCCTCTTCCGTGTTTTAAGGACCACAGAGAAGCACTAGCTGATGTGGTCCTTGCTAGGGACACATGCCAGCTAGTGAGCGCAGCCGTAAGTCATCTCCCCAGAGAGCTGCCCTCTGCGCAGCGGAGAGGAGGGAAAGCTGAGCCCCCTTTCTTCCAGCTCTTCGCTTTCGGGGAGGCTGGTGCACAAAGGGAAGTGCTGTGGCTTCTGTTCAACACAGCAGGCCAGACAGGGAGGGCAAGACTTCGGCGTGGAAAGCTGTGCCTTTGCACCAGCCGTTGCATCCGAACAAGCACAGTCTGTGCCTGCTCTGTCGAGTCAGACTTTGAGGGCACCTGGAGAAGGGAGCTGCCTTTGGAGACAAACATCCCAGCTCGCTTTCCGGAGGGGACCTGGAGAGCCTGGGCATGGGGGATTCTCTCTGTCTTTTGGGGACAGGCTGGCTGCTGTGCTGCAGGGGCCGCCTCCTGCGCTTTCCCTGCTGGAATACCACATCACAGTGCCTCCCGGGGTCAGCCCGGCGGCGTCCACCCAGCCGGCACACACAAAGTGCAGCTTTTGGAAAAGCAACTATAATTTTAAAGTTGGCCTGAGAAGCCTCCATCTAGTTTTCAGGGTTCCAGAATGTTGTTTTATTAGGATTACAGTCTTGTTCTTCTTAGGTTTCAGCAGGCGTTTATGACTGTTACAACAGGAATGAAAAGCTGGGGCTGGAATCGGCATCGCTTTCTCCTGCCAGGAGCAGGGTTCACGGTGGAGGCCAGACATATGTCTTTCTCCCACAGATGCTACTTTTTTTTTTTTTTTTTTTTTTTTCTGGATGTTCTGGTAGACCCAGCTTGAAGAGCTCCTGGCCTCTCCCTCAGCCCAGTGCAGCACTTTCTTGTGCCACTGTTCCCTTCCCTTTTTTTGGCCATGAAGCCCTTCCCAACTCTAAAAGTAACAGTATTGTGTTTACGCATAAGATAGTAAAGTTGGAAGAGGGGGCTGGCAGCAGCTCTGGGCTGAGACGTGGGGGCTGCACAGGGGGCCCATCTGCTGAAGGCAGTTGCCCTGTTGGTTCACGTCATTCTCCTCCACCCTGTGCAAAGCGGAGAGACCAGGTCTTGGCAGGTCTGCGGGGAAGGTCATGTTTGTAGCAACACTTCTCCCATGCCCTGTGGACACATTTCCCTGGAGACTCTGAGGTCAGCAGAGGGGGTTGCTGAGGGAGAGAGCACTTCAGGGCCAAAACCATCTGTGCCTACAGACATTTCTCCCCCTTTTTTTTTTCCCCAGCCTGCATTATTCCAGACCCAATACCATTCATCTGTGGTTCGAGGAGCTAAATCCCCTGCTTTAGCCCCAGGTATGAAGGAGTTCAGCCTG
>NW_010393898.1:134984-135985 GCF_000710305.1 Buceros rhinoceros silvestris
GTGGGAAGAACTCAGCCCTCTTCTTGGGTAGTTTCTGGCTGTGGGAGAGTTGGGCCCTCGGCACGGTAATAATTAGCAGACGGATCCTGCTGACTCGGGAAACTCATCTGAGGGTTTGTTTGTGTGTTTGTTGTTTTTATGAGAAGGTCCATATGCCTTTCAGATTTTGTTATTTTCAGAGAGTTGATGATCTGAGGAACAGAATGAAGAGTTGACATCGCTGGTTGTTTTCTTGGCCTGCTTTATGCAGCAGATGTAGGTTGGTAGAAGGGCTACAGCTCGTTACTTTACGCTGGTGGAGTTTGAAGAATTTTATTGCAAAGACAATACGGCAGCTCGTGACAGCACTCAAAAAAAGTGAAGGCTTTGTACCTGGCAGGTCCTGGTCATCCGCCAGTGCACCCCTTCGTGTGTTGGATCATATCCAAAAGGCAGTGTGGGAATTTCTGTGTGTCGTTAAAGTTTATGAGGCTGCCTGCCTGAACGCATGCGTGTGTGCGTGCACGTGTGCGGAGCGGAACGAAGATCTCTAGCACAATACTTCGTCAAAATCCAGTTTCTCCAGTGGGGGAAGACAGATCAAGAACTAAGGGAATGTGATCCTCAGAGTCTGCTCCTATAGCTTAGCCCTTGTGTTATGGCACATGCAGTCACTGCCAGTGCACAGGGGATATGATTTACCCTGAAACCCTGGATTTCACCTAGATTTTCCAAATCAGAACCTTGCTTTAAATCTTCAGATAGTTTTTGCTGTCTTAAGAAGTGTTTGCTGATCTCTGGGGCAGTTCTAGTTCAATGCTGGCTTCTTTCTAGGGGATGGAAATCCTGTCTAACGTGTAGTGCCTTTTGCTTCTGATTGTTCCTCTGAAACATGTGCTCACTCAAAGTGATTCAGAAATGAGCAAGAGAGTTTGAGATACAGCTTTATCAGCACAGGACAGATTTTCAGCTCTAAGTGCTTGCTAAGTTGTGTTCCTTCTTTCAGCACTCCCCTCCTCCTG
>NW_010393898.1:136187-137352 GCF_000710305.1 Buceros rhinoceros silvestris
GATTAAGTCTCTCTCCCTTTTGCTAGCTGAGCTCCCCGTAAACGAGAGCAATCAGCCTCATTTTATAACTGTTTCTAACCTACTGAGGGTGTAGCTTCAGACTTTTTGTGCTCCTCTTAGGGTCCTGTTTGCCAACCCCACAACCACGATCCTTCGAAATCTTCCCCTCCTTATTCCTGACCACACCTGCCAGCGTTGGCCTTTCATTTACTCCAACTCCTCTACTGTCATGATGTTGCCCCCTGAGGTGACTCCTCCAAGACTTGATTTCACCAAATCAGGCTGCTGTAGCTGACCTCTGCCTAGTTAATCCTCCTGTACCCCGACCAGCCTTTTCACCTGTTTTCCACTCTTATCTCGGCTTGAATTAATCTCATTCAAATAGGAATGAGCAGAGAAGTCTTCGGGAGGAACCGCCAGCACCCTGTTCAACATCAATGACTGTAGTAGGGTGATGTGTTAGTCCCTGAGTGACCTTGTGGCTTGTATATCACTTCCTCAGGTATGATACTCTGATCTTCCTGGTACTGGTGATGCCTTTTAATGTGGTGCCTCAGGCAATTTGGTTAGAAATACTTCCCCATTTTGCAGCAGCTCTGGTAGAGGCAGTGTTAATGCCGTCAGCCCACAGCTGATAGTGAGAATTCCTCCAGTAACCGCCCTTCAGGTCCGTTCTTCTGCCAGTACAACGTTCCTTCATCGCCACTTTACCCAATGTATTATCCTCCCCACAATGCTTGTCTCATCCCTCTTGTCTCCACTTTAACTAGTAATTTTGTGTGGCAAAATATCAACATCAAATCTCTCTGGATGATAAGGTGGGATTTTGTGGTGGAAGCAGGGACTCCGTCCTGAACTGGCAGACAGAACGGCTGAGACCCGGGCAACCCTGCAGACAGGCAGAGGAGTCTGTACCCAGTGGGAATATACTGGAGTTACCACAGGAGTGCAGGGTTGTCATCCCGAATCGTTGTAACTTCATGTGTTGGGTAGGTTTTCTTCAGCAGAGGCAAGCTCAAGCAACTAGATCTGGAGGAGACAACCTTCTCGGGGGAGAGATGATGACTTTCCAGAAAAGGTGAAAAATGTCTAAACTTCTGCCAGGTTATTAGCAGCTTCCAAGCTCATTTCATGTGGAAGCGTGGCAGAGTGGCAGGGCACGCGG
>NW_010393898.1:137481-137731 GCF_000710305.1 Buceros rhinoceros silvestris
TGTCACCGGCGCCAGCATGGGAGTCTCGCATGATGCTTCAGGTCATCGGCACCACAGGAACCCCGCACCTCTGCCAGCAGCAGCCCTGCACTACAAAACCGACGTGTCCTCAGCTTTTGTGGGTGCCTTCTGTGAGGATGTGGGTTTCCTCACTGTACGTTTTTTCCCAAACAAAACTACATAAATGGAGTTTTCTAAGCACGGAAGGTAGCTTCAGATTGGAGGTGAAATTTGGATTTTGCTCTTTCCC
>NW_010393898.1:137880-143554 GCF_000710305.1 Buceros rhinoceros silvestris
CCTTCAGAGTTACGCTTTGCAACTCTTCTCCCTGCCTGGGACGTGGTGCTGGAGGCCCCGGCTCCATGCAGTCACACCCTTCGATTCGTACGTAAGTGCAAACAGCAGTTCTACAAACACTTGTCGTTTGGTTGCATCTGGGGACAGTTCCACGTGACAAGTGAAGGGGCTGTTCTTTATCCGGGGACTCCCTTGCCAGCAGTTTTCAAGCCTTTGTTGCAAAGAATTAGGACATGAGAACATTTGGAACCGGAGGGCTCGGGGGTCGTTTGAGAAAGCCCCGGAGCAGTGCTTGTTCCCCAGAGACCCTTCTCTGAAACAGGTGAGTCGCTCGGCTGATATATAAAAAAATAACAAAACAATGCTCCCCACACACAAACCAACCCCCAGGCCGCTGGTTAGCGGGAGTTATTTCACCCGTATGGCTGCAGCAGGGAACATTGTAAGCAACTAAAGCCGTGTTCTTACGATAGGACCTGTTCAATAATCTTGATAATAGACAGTGGTGCTACCGCTGCCTTGAACAGGGGGTTTGTTCTGCTACAGCTTATTCACAAGCTTCATTCTGAGAACGTATCTGAGTGTTGGCAGGACCGGTGACCCATGTAACTGCTGTAAAACACGTGAGGGAAACCTCAGTTTTCTTCTGGCAGCCTCAGCAGAGGTGAAATCAGGGAGTCTGCCAGCTGCAGCTATGGGGGGGTCCGTAGGAAAATATCCCCACCTGTAATTTTCCTATCAGCAGATTTGCTGTAGAAAGGTAATACTTAAAATATCTGGTGGAAACCTCTGCTTTCCCCCAATTCGTTCAGATTTTTCTGCTTTTTTTCTGTTTGATTTAAAAAGAGGAAAATGAAAAATGAATTATTTCATGTATTTCTTTTTGACTTTTTTTTTCCCTGGAAACATTTAGGAAGTAAAATATTGTTTATGTGACTTTGTTAGAGAGGGAGAAGGTTAACAAGTGAAAGCTTTATTTTTAAATGTGAAAAGCAAAACTTTGAAAAGCAAAATTAAAGCAAGTTAAAAAGTTTAAGGCTTTTGTAAAGCTAACTACTGTCCCATATCTATTTTTAAAACATCACTCGCATGTGAGGAGGAGTCACATTTTTAAAAAAGGGAACATTTCCAACAATTCTTGAATTAAAATGTTCAGAATTGTATTTTTCCATAAAGCTTTTCATTTTGAATTAAAATATCACATTTAGCTGGGAAAAAAAGACTTTCAAAGAAAACAGTTGCTTTCAATTCATGTCAGATTTTCAATGAAAGAAACTTCAAAGTTCGCTTAGTGTAACTGTTCAAGGTGTAAAATACTGAGCCGTGGAATCGAGGATGGCAAAAGTTGACCTCAAATATTTGCTGGAATTTCTAACTGTAGGACTTTTCCTTCAGGTTATTTAAACACACAGGTAAAATCTGAAAGCAGAGGGGTTTTCTGTGCTCAGAGAAATATGAGTGAAATGTGAATGGTGACAGTGAGTGATTTTATAGGAGGTCCTGAACCTCCTTAATCTGTCTTTTGTTCAGATTTTCACAGGCCTCACGAGCTTTTATTTATGTATTTGCCTGTTGTTCTCCACCCCTGTTTCCAAAGCAAACCGGTGCGACTGAGGGGGCCTAAACCAGGCAGATGTTTGCTTATCAAAGAGCCGCTTTTGCAGTCCTGTGCTGTCTCTGGGAGCTGAGCTCTGAGCCCAGAGCTTGGAGGACAAGGTGAATGTCCATTTTGCTCATCCCATTGGTGTGCGAATCGGCCGCGCTAGCTTCAGTGGGGCTACAGGGCAATTAAAATAATGAGAGGCATAAAAGACACCTGCTTTAAATAAATACAGTAATCTGCCCAAAGCTCCCTGGATGGGCTGGTATTCAGCCAGAGCCCTGAACCTGCACACATACCTATGCTTAACACCATAATCATTAAAGAACAGAGACCTTCCCTTCTAATCCCCCTCACACAGGACAACATGTGGATGTTAGCATATTTGGACTGCTTTGCATTCCTTCTTGCCTGCTTTTGAGAACATACTACATTTTAAAACTTGTTGGGTTCTTTCATGTTTTATTTGACCCTATGTAATTGCATTCCTGAAGGAATAACAGGCTCCCACAGTGATTTATACCCTGTATTAAATGTCAGTTTTGAAGAGACACAGTTAGCAGTTTGGTTTAACCTCCTGCCTTCCTATGGAAGTTCAAAACTGGAAGGGAGCTCAGGATCCAAGGGGAAAAGTAAAAAGATGAAAATGGACTTACAGGCAGCGTGGAATGAGACGTACGTGTTCCTGGCCCCGCACCTTTAGAAGCCACTGGAATGAGGTTCCATAAAGCCACCTCTATTTTTAACTGTAATTTGTGTTCTCCGTTGCTGCCCTTGACCAGTCGAAGGCTGTAAATTAGCGCTGCGAAACGCTCTGCTTTCTCCAGGCAGGCGACTGCAGCAGCGGCTCCGACAACGGGCCAAGACATTGCTGCTGCAAAATCAACCAAATCCACCAACAAACCAACCCCCAGTGGGTTTGGCCTGCGTCCCGATAGGAAGGTCAGCAAAATAAATTGTCCTTGTAATTAAGAGTTGCTCCTTTGTTTTTATGTGTTTAACTGTGCATAAATAGCGAAGCAGGATAGGTATGTCATTACTGTTTTAAATATTTCATTCCCTTTGTAGATTTCCTTACGACACAGTTAACAACGGCTTAATCATACGTTATGACCTAATTATGGGGGATTCAGTTAAATAAATCTTGATGTAATAGTATATTCTTGATGTAATGGTACTCTGATGGCTGCTTTTATGTGCATGTGTGCAGTTAAATGTAAAAGCAAACGCAGCCTACCTTAGGATCTGACACAGGACTTAAACAGTCATCATCCTTAGAGTCACTGATGAAACAAGTTACAAGGAGACTTCTTTTAAGCAAGAAAACTGTACATAAAAACCTATTTCCTATACCCAGGAAATGACCGTCCTCGCAATCGCTTTCTTTAATGCACAACCATAATGTTTCATTTCCCAGAAAGGAGATGTGGCTGGAGCTGCTCCAGGGAGGATTCTGTTTTCACACTTAAAGCAATAGATTTGATCCATCAAAGCTTCACTCAGATTAGTTTCCCCTAAATATCTTTGGCAAAGGTATTTAAATTAATGCAAAGCTTTTGTGGGATTAGGTCAGGGGACTGTTGGTAGTTGTTCTGACATGGGCAAGTGACTGTAGTTTATCAGCTGAAGTAATTCAGGGCATTCCCATTGCTTTCTCCAGAGCCTCACTTGTCCCTCAGATGAATGATGACTACAGATCTGATCTGCTGTTTGCCAGGTGGAAGGCTGACAGTGATCTTTTATTCTGACGTGAAAAATGCAGGTGATAACGTTTTCTTAGGGTTGGATATATCTTGCCAAAACAGGTGTCTTAAAGCCATGGAATAAGTTACCCTCTGGAAATGCCTATCTCTGTTGACTCTTCAGGGAGCTAATATGACTAGCTTAGACCTGACGCTTGCCTTTCAGGTCGACAGGGTTAGGTAAGATGAATCCTGCCACGTGATGCACACATGGTGTTCTGTATCAGCTTCTGACTTCTAGATGTGCTGCCGGATCACTGCAAACATTTGTGCCCTGGTGTGAGAAACTCTGGGATAGGTCCCTCACCAGCTGGAAGACAAGAATTTCGTGGCAGCCTGAGGGTCCAAGCCCATGGGGTGCCAGTAATATCTCAGGAATACAGGATGAGGTTTGCCTTTCGTAGCTTTAGGCGGTAGAATGAGAGATGCCCATCCCTGCGCTTTGCCATCAGCGGCGGGAGGTAGTCTTGTCCAATGGGATTGCTCCTGACAGAGTTATCAGTCCCAAATCAAAGGGGCAAGTCTCAAACTTGAGTGCCTGTGCTTCATGGCTCTGGGGCTTGGTTCCCCTCCATTCAGCGGGATCACCTACAGCAGGGAGCTCTCCAGCTCGTGTGAGGGGAGCAGAGTCGATTCCTGATCAGCATCGGTGTGTGATGTGATTGTCTTTAATCACACCCAGCCCTGCAGCCACTGCTGGGGCTCAGTGGTAACAATGAGGACTTAGAGAACGGAGTGAGGAGTATCTCCTGGATTTCTGAAATCTTTTAGAAAATATTAATGTTTTCCAGCCATTCAAGACACCACAAACTAAAATAACACCAGCAGAGGGAGACAAACCCTGTTACCAGACTGGCCTGTCCCAAGGAGACCTGTAGGATTCAATCCTGGAAGCTGAACTGGAAACCTCAAGAGCCAACACCTTTTGTGTGCCCTTAATATCTGCCCATGTTTAATAAAGCATGAACTTGGGCATGAAGGAAGTTCTCTTAAAAAAAAGTCTCCCATACCATACTAAGTGTTTCATTGGCCTGAAATAAAATGTTTCATTTGGTTTTGGTGGGTTGCATATGGATGAGCATGTAGATGCAACCCAGACTTCCACAGGTAAGTTAATTTTATCGCCACTCGAAAATAAGTTAAACTGAAGAAGAAACTGAATCAGAAAAGCTTTCCTAAGGTGTAAATGGCAGAAGACATTGCCTCAGATTCACTAATTTTGCTCTCCAGGTGACTCAAAAGAGGCACAAGTGGATCCAGAACCATTTTGCTTCCAGAAAGTTTCATGGCTTGGCTTCGCGAATGAAGATCCGGGAAGGGCTTTCCCCACGCTCACTGCAAGCGATGAGTGCACCCTTTGGGCCTGCGCAGTGAATTTTTCAGGTGAGGCGCAGCGTGCGCGGAACTGGCCCCTCCATAAAGTTTAGTGCCAAGAGAAGAGGTTTCCTTTGCTGTGCATAACCTCAGCCCACGTCTCTGAAAGAGTGGAAATGGAGGGAAGATGGAAAGGAAGGTCTGGAAATGAGTGAGTGTCTTCGTGTCTTCTGCTTGGCAGCATAATTTTTAACCTTTTCACATTCGGTTGGGTTGTGAAGCAATCTTGGTCTGCTTGAGGCCATAAGGTGGAGATTTCTTTCACCAACGAGTGGGTGGAGAAGCATCCCCTTGTTCATGTCTATTTGCTATGGCACGTGCTGATTGAGAGGGCTAACAGCTTTTTATGGCAAAGCTTTGCTTGGGCTGGCAGGGAGTTGCGATGCATTTTTTAAGCAGCACTTCCATTGTCCCTTGTACTGGAGGTGAACTGGATGAGTTCACAACTGGTACGAGCACAGCTGGGCTTCAAAATCCAAACCCTAGATGTGCTGTGGAATGGAGTTGCCCACCTCAGGAGGAGCAGGACCTTGTCTGCCAAGTTTAGCCCTCAGTGCATGCTTGTGAACCTTGTAGTTCTGTGTGTTTCCTGCAAAGCTCTCACGTGGAGCAGTGCGTGGTGGGGATGTCTATGGTTGTGGCTATGAGAGCCGAGGATCCAAGGTGGAAGCAGCCCCCTGGGTCAGATGATGTCCATGCTGGCTGGGTCTGCAGGCATCACTTCCAGGATCACCTTGTCTGGGAGTCCTGCATCTCTTATCTGGGGCAAGGCTTTGGAATGGGGTGCAGACACGTCATTTTATAGCATGAACCGCAAGAGAAAACCTGCACAGAGGGACAGGTGTGTAAAAATCATCCTTTAGTTAATGGTCTGCATAGGAATAGATGTGCACTGCCACCAGAGAAAAAAAAACGCAGGAAAAATCCCTGGGAGTGTTCAAGGAAGATTTTCTCTTTC
>NW_010393898.1:143652-150841 GCF_000710305.1 Buceros rhinoceros silvestris
CTACTATGGGACAAAGATCCTTGTGATACTTTTGACTGGTATAAATATGTACTAGTGGGAAAAGGGCCAGAGGGGACCTTGAGAGATCATCCATCTGAGCCATTCCTGGCAAACCTTTGCCTCAGCAGTGACAGAGAGAGTCTGTAGCTCCTTGACTAATTTACTCCAGTGCTCACCTGTCCTTCTCTTAGGAAACGTGTCTAATGTTTGACCTAAATCCTCCTCGCTGCAATTTAAACCCATTATTTCTTGACTTATACCCAGTGGACACAGAGAACAATTTATTACCTTCCTATCTGCAGCAACCTTTTACATAGTTGAAGGCTGTTATCATGTCTCCCCCTCAGTCTTTTCTTCTCTAGACTAAACAAACCCAATTCTTTCAATCTTTCCTCATGGGTCATGTTTTCTAGACCCCTGATCATTTCTGTTATGGAAATAAACATCCTTTAAATCAAGTTCTGTGAATCAATCTTGTGTAGAAATGAAGGGAAACAGAGAGGTTAGAGTTAGCATTGGGAACAGGAATCTGGTGGTGAAAGAAGTGAATTTTCTGAGGCCTGTCGAGAGTACAGCCTCCCGTTCTTCTTTGGGTTTAGGAAGTATATCGAAGAAAATTTTCTGTCCCCAAATTTCCTTGGGAAACTCTTTTACATATCTGCTACCAGAACAAATACAGCATTTTGTTTCCACAGGTCACATGCAAGGTTATCTCTAGGAAATAGAAAGGTAGAGTAGCAGAGAGAGGTAATTTTTATTCATAGGGCATGACCTTCTTGCAGACTTTCTAAAATGAACTTGCCTGCAGTGACACCAACCCTTGATCTCCAAGCAGAAATGTAGGTCATCCTCAAAAGATAGTTTAAAAGTGGATCATAACTCTTGGACATTTAATGCAACCAGAGTCTCAACATAGAAGATGCTGATGAGCATTAACCTTCCGTTCTGGTTGTAATATTCTCCTTTATTACATGAGCTGCTCAAAGAGCGTTGGAAATACCCGTACAACTGTTTCAGCTGCACAAACATGTGCCATCCAAGGCTGTGGTCCATCTGAGATCTGTTTGGTAGAAAAGAATGCTCTAAGGATCACCACCTCTTTACTCTGTAATGTGGTGTTTGACCAAAGGAGAAGACTCTTGGAGCTCCTCTGTTCAGCCATCCAACAGCGCAGCCATCTACCAGAGCCCAGAAGTCTAACCCTCACCAACTTCATCATCTCCTCAGAGCATTAGCGTCTCTATAACATCCCACTCATTGCCAGGTCCTCCTTAGTTCTCTACATCATCTTGACCTCTGATTTTTTAATTCTTGATTGTGAGACCGAGAGAAGAGAGAATAGCTACCCCAGACTGAACATGCATGGAAGTGTTGGATCAAGATACTAATCCAGCAGGTCCTGAGCAACCTACCCTAGCTTTGAGGAAGAGGTTGGACTAGGTGACCTCCAGAGGTCCCTTCTAAACTCAATAATTACGTAATTCTCTAGTCAGGACATTATCTTCATGCAATAGCTGATTCAAGAGAGTTCCTCATAGCTTAGAGCCAATGGCTGAAAATGTATCATCGTTAGATGGACATCCTGGGCCCTTTTGCTTTTGGGATTCAGAGAAGGTGGACATAATGCTTCTTACAGGAGTTTGATCTCTTCTATAGAGTTGGTATGAGCTGGGTCTCTGAAGAATCAAGGAGTTAGGGAGATTATCACTGTCAGCTGAAAGACTGGGGACTGCAGAAGGATTCAAGGGAAATTTCCTATGTTTATCCTCCTGTCCATCCTCAAAACAGGATGGGCTGGGCTGAAGCTGTTGTAGGTGGTTTTCTAGATCCAGGATTGTGGAGGGCTATGCTGCTAATCCTTCTAGGCAAGCGCAGCCTGCCACGTCCTTGTGTCTTTGGAGGTTCGGATGGTTGCCAGGTTGACTTGCAGCTTCCCTGTTACCCAAAGGTAAGTGTGAAGCTGTAGTAAATCTAGTTTCAGATCAAAGACCCTGCAGCCACATGACGTAAAGCATTCAAAGAATTACTCTTCTTTAAAAAAATAACACTCTGAAGGCTTTATGCTGAGTTCAGACATCACCTGTCTTTCCCCAGCCTGGATCAGTAGTAAAGCCAGCAGGAGCACGAGGCTGCGTGCTTTGGAGAACGTGAGAGCAATGTCATGTGGTAACATCTGATCTGGATTCCTCGTTAACAGGCATGGAAACATGGCCTCATTGTTCAGCCTGCAGAACAATGAACCTGTGAACACGGGGCAGCGTAAAATTTTAGAGAGAGTTGAAAGGCCTAGAGTATCTTCAAGCACCTTGAAAAGGGAGTTCAGGAACATATGTTAAAAGAAAAAGAGGTGGAACCAGAGACAAACAAGTTTCAGTCCTTGCACTGGAGATGCTGAAAAGGTGATGGGTTTCCTGTTAGCCTGCGAGTGGTTCCGAAGTGAATCTGAAGTGATTGGTAGAAAGTGCAAGTAGTTCTCAGACAGGCAAAACCCTGTTGAAAGGACTGGTCTGCAAAGAAACTTCCCAAATGTCCTCTCACCAGAGACAGCCCTGATTTGACCCGTCAGACACGTTAACTTTCAGGCCTTGTCTGCGATCGAGATAGCTGAGTTCTAACACCCTTTAGCAGAAGGCCAAACTAAACAAGGTGTGGTGAAGAAAAATGCTTTTTGCTCTGTGCAGATTACTGGGAATGGTCTTCCTTTGGCTGTCTGACCCACTGGTAAAGCTCGCTTATCTTCCAAGAGCCAGACTCTAGAGGATGCACGAGTGCTTCCTCTAAGCAACGTAAAGGAGGCCAGGGACAATATTTTGGCTGAAGGGTGACGCGTTTGCTCTTGAGACACTGGTAAACACGTGCATTCCAAAAAAGCAGTTTGGCTTTGATGTGTTTGGTCGTCACGATGAGACTGTGTTGTGGTAATAGCCAAGAAAAGGCTCTGGTTTAAGATTTTAAGAAACTGCTTCCCTTAACTACTTGTAAATGGAATTGTAACAGAATCACTCTGAGAGCCATTAAAGACCAGCGCCGACATCACATACGATACTGAAAGTTGCACTTCTTGACACCATGGAGATGGTCTCCATGTAATTTCTCCCATATGGACCCTAAAACCCCAGATGCTCTAAGATCACGGGGGCATCGCTAATTAGCAAAGAGCCTGAGCACGTGTTTAATTTTAAGCATGTACTTTTCTCTCCCAGGAGTCCCTTGGACTTAAAAGAGTTTAAGTGAATGGGTTTAGGGATATGCTTAAAGATAAGCACGTGTTTAGTTGCTTTCTTATACTGTGGCTTTATTTGTTTTTACAGGAATAAGAGAAATGAAAGATCTTATTTCAGATCAAACACAAATAAATGTCCAAAACACAGCAGGGAGGCTTTACATCTTGGTTCAGAGCCCAATGAAGTCAATGGAAAAACACCCCAACACCTCGGTGGACTTTGGAGCAAAGTCCTCAGTGGACTGATGATGAACCCACTGCAGAAACTTGTTGAATACCTCATGTTCCCTTATCTCGTATCCAGATGTTGCTAACAAGGGTTTTTATTAGCTGCTGAGAAGTACGAGAGTGGCAGTTTTTCAACTCTTAAAATACATGCACGTATAGAGGAGGCAGAAATAGTTTGCTGTGCAGGAACAATTCTGGTCTGTGGAGCTGTGAGTGTATTTCACACTTCCTGGCTCTTATCAGGAGAACCATTTCTTGGTCCCACTGATCTGAACGTGTTTGCTCTCTTTCTCTCATGAAGCACAGAGGCAAGTGCGACACAGCTCCTAGGGTAAATGTTGCCTCTTTGTCGAGGGAAAGGTTTACACAACAGGAACAGCAGGTTCCTTTGAATAGCATTTCATCTTTTCTGCCTTCAGGTCTCTACGGTGTATACAGCAGCTCCTGAGTTACTCACTGAGGCTCTCTTCTCAGGCACACAGGGAAATTGCCACTGTTGGAGAGCGATTTGATCTATTTTTGATGTTCATTTCAGGATGAGACAATGCTGAAGATTTCTCTATTTGATCAGCTGAGCTTCCCCCCATAAAGCTGGATTTTGATCTCACGCTTCAGGCTGAAGCTTTCCTCCCTTCTGCAGAAGCTGCCCTAACCAATGCCAGCAGAACAGCCTGAGCCACCGGCCACCACCCAGCAGTGAAAACGATCATGTGCTGTCTTGCCAGGCTTGTCATGAAGGTTGGTGTCATTAGAATGTGTTTCCGCCTCCTCCTCCTCAGAAGTCATTTGGTCATAGTGCTGGAGCCATGGGACGAGCTTTGTCCAAGCTAGCAAGCAGAGTGCCCACCTCGAGCCTCTGGAGAACTGGTAAGCAATTAACACTTGCTAAGCTGGTATTGCCCCCGCTTCTATTATTACTTGTGTTTGCTAGGTCAAATTGACATTGGTCTGCAAGGATGTGCTATGGCCACGTCAGAGTACCCGTCCGGAGTCTCTGGAGAGTTGTTGAGCTGTTGGTACGTGCTAAACCCTCGCTGCATTGTCTGTTATTGCCTGTGTTTGCCAGGTCAAAGTGACACTGATCTGCAAAGATGGGCTATGGTCACACCTTCATTCTGCTCTGGAGAAATACCCTCTGGCACTCCAGGCCTTACTTCCCCATCAATGGAAACCTTCTGGTGGTACACGCTGGCAGGAGCTCTGGGATTTGGTACGCTGGGAAAGGGTCCTGCACCAGCTGCTTAGCACCATGGAGTTGTGCTGCTCTGAGCTTAGTAGAGTAAAATACAATATAGTGATATTATTTGCAGCCTGGATGCTCACTGGGTGAGCCCCACAAAATCCCTTTGTTGGTCTTTGGTATCTTGAGCTTTAGCTGAGATCTCATTTGGAGGCTAGAGGAAAAATGCCTATAGTCACCAAATTCTAAAATGGAAAATCAAAATGTTGCAGCTGGTCCTTCATTTCCTTCAGGTTCAGAGATTGCAGGGGAAATGTTTTGAAGCATCTTCTTCCTATAGCACCAAAAGAGAGCCTGGCTTTTAAATAAGTATTTCTGTCGAATGCTGAGCGCTGACTTTTTCTTTCAAGCCAATTCACAGAACTGGAAGACACAAATCAACAGGTAAGTGTGCAGTACTAGTCCTGTAATTATTATTTCTACTTTTCTTATGATTATGAAGACGGGAAACTTTTTTTACTTGTTCCCTACAAGAGTTATTTCTTCTACCTTCCAATTTTTGTAGTGCCTCGAACAGAATCTGCAGTCCTTAGTCACATAAAAAAAACCCCATTGGCTTGAAAAGAAAACGTTAATTTCTTCAACGAGTGGAAAAATGCTTCTGTTGCTCAAACATAGATAATTAGACTAAGGACTTTCTCCAAAGTAAACCTTGACAATCTAACAATCATCTTTGGCTTTTGCACTGCATGGAGTTTCTTTTACATTGTTAAATGCATTCCATGTTTCAGTAAATGACACCAGGCTCACCAGCAGTGACTGAGTGATTAGTTTATCATCCTCTTAGTGCAGCCATCTAGATCTTTAACTCTTTAAGCAGTGGCATTTAAGTCTTGAGAACACCCAGGATCACGCCTGAGGCTTTAGACATTCTCAACTCAAGCAAACCTTGGATATCAAGTGAAAATGAGGAAAAGAAAGTAGGTGGATGCATTCTGATAACACTTTAAACAAGTCAGGTAAGCTAAATGGCAAATAAACACCAGGCTTTTTTCAGAGGAAGCTGATTCTCCTTTCCTGGGACCACTCAGGTCATTGAGTGACTGAGCTGCTTAAAATCACACAGAGAAAATCTAACAGCACACAGGGAGAGGGAAGGGTGACAAACCTCCATTTCCTAAGACCCTGGGATGTGCGACAGGGTTTTTGGGCTGGATTAACTATTCTTCTCTCATGGGGCAGTAAAATGAACAGTTTTACAAAACAGTCGATCATTAAAAAAGGGAACGTACTGTGCCGATGCCCTCGTGCTGAGATCTTGCAAATGCAGAGATGTGCAAGAACCTGAATCTTGGTAGAAACAAAAACCTTTGGAGAATGAAGGGGCTCTGCTTATCCCGGAAAGGAAAGGTGCAGGAGGATTTTCAGACAGAAGGAAGAGCCTTTGACCTGTTCACTGCTGACCAGCTGCGCCTGCTGCTCAGCATCATGGATCTTCACCTATCATCTGATCCCGCTCAGTAACGTGAGCCAGATGACTATGTGTGCCCTCTGCCATGGGAGACATGGAGATGCTCACCCTGTAGAGACAAAGTGCTTTGGGATCGCTGTTGCTGGGAAGAGTCTGGAATGTATGAATACAGCGTTTACATGCCTTAAGCATCAGAACAGAGCCCAGCCTTTCTTTACGATTTAATTTAAAAATGCCCTTTGTCCACTGGTTGTGCTTTTTGGTTTGGGTTGGGTTTGGGGTTTTTTTCAGACTGGACTGTGAGTTTTCCTGGTTTGGGTGAAAGGAGTTTTTGCCCAGCAGGACAAGAGTGATCTTGTGTGGACAGGGAAGGGATGATGCTAGGTGAGATAAATTCTCTGTATCCTGAAAAGAGATGAGAGTGGCTTGGGAGCCACCTCTCAGGCAGCAGAGCTGTGCACTGCCTGCAAGCATGGGCAGACTGGTCAGGTCTCCAAACTTCTGGTGACTATTGCTTTGCTTAGCCCCCAGGCCGTAGCCGTTCTCAAATGGTACATTCTCAATAGGTACATTCAGGTGCTGCTTCAAGTACCTCTACCTAGCAGAAAACATGATGGAGTTGATGCTGTTGTGCATCCATTTCAAGGCACCTCCTCTGTGGTGGTCTCATCTTGGGCTCTTGGTGGCTTACCAGCTGGGAACCTCTGAAAAATGAATGGTGACTGTGCTTCCAAGACAGAGAAATGACCCATGTGACAGCTTTGCATGTCCAACCTGTCCTCGTGGCACTACACCAAGAGAGATCCTGTCAGGCTCACCTTGGATGGCTGCTATTTTGTGCGTTGGATCTGGGGTTTGTCTCCACTATTCTTGACTCAAGTCGATACTCTTTGATTCTATGTCCTCTTTGACCTTCTCATTTTATCCTCCACTCTTCAAACATCTGTCTAAATCCTGCAGGCCTTCAAGCCCCAACCCCACTCAACCTCTGTCCTTCCTGTGCTCAGCTTGCTCTGAAGAGGACAGGCAGCAGGATTTCCCACCCCACTTTGCCTCTGCCCCTGACTGTTACACGGGGAAAGAGCGA
>NW_010393898.1:150998-151420 GCF_000710305.1 Buceros rhinoceros silvestris
CTCGGCGTGTTTGGCAGCCATGGACTTAGCTCAGTGTTAGGTCTTCGTGAGGAATGTTTACCAGCTGATGCCACTGTTATAAATGACACTGCACATCTGCTCTTTGCCATATTTCTGGGGGTGTGGTTCATTTCCATGCAATTCCTGGTTCTGAGTCCTGTTGTCTTATCAGGAATGTGTACGGAGGATGGGAAAAGGCAGCAGGGGTGTTTGGCAGCCATGGACTTAGCTCAGTGTTAGGTCTTCGTGAGGAATGTTTACCAGCTGATGCCACTGTTATAAATGACACTGCACATCTGCTCTTTGCCATATTTCTGGGGGTGTGGTTCATTTCCATGCAATTCCTGGTTCTGAGTCCTGTTGTCTTATCAGGAATGTGTACGGAGGATGGGAAAAGGCAGCAGGGTCAGCCGGGTGGAGAT
>NW_010393898.1:151599-158215 GCF_000710305.1 Buceros rhinoceros silvestris
GGTGCGACCAGGGGAACAAAGAAGTCCTCGGGGAAATTGCTGCAACTTTGTTCTGCTTTCTGTGACTCCAAGTGTGACACCAGTGTGCCCAGGGGGCGGGTACTGGGAGATACCAGCGTTATGCTAACCCCAGAGCCTACACAAGTAGAAACTGTTGGTTCAGACCCTTCATCCTGAGCCTTTTGTTCCAAAATGTAGTTTTAAGCCGATTTTTCTTCATGTCTGGGTGATGCTATGCACCTGCCAGTTGTGTCATTCTGGGTTGTCTTTGCAGGCCAGCGCGAGCCTGTCGGGACACCTCGGTGCCTTTGGCTTTGCTCCCATTTTCTAGAATTGCACCTGGCCTTGCCTTGGCCCTTTTCGGGGTGAGCCTAGCCCCCTGCCATTTGTGTCATTCTGGGTTGTCTTTGCAGGCCAGCGCGAGCCTGTCGGGACACCTCGGTGCCTTTGGCTTTGCTCCCATTTTCTAGAATTGCACCTGGCCTTGCCTTGGCCCTTTGCCCAGCCTGAATTTGCCTTCTTGGTTTTCACTTCTTTCCCATATCAATTTTCTCTCCTGTTTTCTCTTCCTGCTTATCCTCTGGGCCTGGCTCTGTAAACCCTTCTGCCCAGGTGGACCTCTCTGTGGGTGAGCAACCCCTCACTTCCCAGGTCCCCTCATACCTAAGAGAGCATGAATATGGGATGTCTTCAGACTCGCTCCCTTTTTGCCATTTCATTTTTTTTCTTGATCAAACTGATTTTTAGATATTCCTCTCCTAAAAATCCCTCTTCTCCCATTTTAACGAGCCGGTTCCCCAGTTTTATTCCCCTGTACGCTGTTGGGTGACTCAAAAAACAAGTAGATCCTGCAAACGGCCTTTAGCAGACGCCTCGTTTGCCTGGGGGTTAGACATGCACGGTACACATGTACAATGCGGGTTTGCCCACATCGATGGGTAAGGTATCAGAGAACACAGGCTGTCTTTGCATCGAAGCCTGCAGGTCAAGAAATTGTCCTCTCTTCAGTTCCCGGGCCTTGTGGCTGGCAGCCAGCAATGTGAAGCCCCCATGACTCTTTCTCCTAAAAATCCCTCTTCTCCCATTTTAACGAGCCGGTTCCCCAGTTTTATTCCCCTGTACGCTGTTGGGTGACTCAAAAAACAAGTAGATCCTGCAAACGGCCTTTAGCAGACGCCTCGTTTGCCTGGGGGTTAGACATGCACGGTACACATGTACAATGCGGGTTTGCCCACATCGATGGGTAAGGTATCAGAGAACACAGGCTGTCTTTGCATCGAAGCCTGCAGGTCAAGAAATTGTCCTCTCTTCAGTTCCCGGGCCTTGTGGCTGCCAGCCAGTAATGTAAAGCCCCGATGACTCTTTCTGGAAAATTCTGGAAACACACCTCCGAGTACAACCTGGTTAATTCCACATTTCCAGGCACACTTGATTTTGCTTCTTCCTTACGGAGGAGATTTTGCTTCTGTCGTTTTTGAAATGTCCCACGGCAATGATTCCCTTCTGCTGCTCTTCTCAAGTGGGTGCAGCAGAAGAGAGAGTCAGGCCAGGTCTCTCTGCTGTAGATGATCCCCTGGGTGCCTCTCCATGACTTATGGGTCAGCACAACTTTTGTTTCATGTGCTGTAAATGAGAGATCACACGGCGTCTCTGTTACTCCTCCAGTATGTTCCCAGAGGCTGGAGCCCCCCAAAATGGATCGAAAGCCTTGTGTTTGCGGGGCTGGAATTTGAGGACCTGTTTGGAAGGTGTTTATTTTTGCTTTATTTCTGAGAACGATGCCAAATGCTCTTGTTCTTCCAGAGAGGAGACTCTGACATGCCTTGAATTCGATCTGCCTCCTTTCCCCATTTTTGTAAACCACTCTTCGCTATTAAGCATGTGGTTACGCCCCTTGGATACAGCAGCTTCCTGGTGATTCAGCCAGTGGGAGCACAAAGCTGAACCTAGACCTTCTGAAGTCCAAATCAACTCCTTCATCATTAGGCCAACCTTCCTTCAGGCATCCCAGTACTTGCAGCACTGCACCAAACCTCTCGCCTTTGAACTTCCCTGGGAGCTGAAGGTCTCCTGGGACTGCGGAGTCAGTGTCTGCGTGTGGGGCACGCCGTGGAGGGGAAGGAGATGACTGCTTAGAAAAGAGCCGTAAGATGAAATCAGGTTTCACTGCTGTTGACACAGACGGTGGCCCTGCTCAGTGCTTTTGGGTAGTAGTTGTGTGGGAGAGGGGAAAGGCTTTGATACTGTTTCCAAAAGAGTTTTTTTTGCCCCAGAATGGAGCAGAGCAGGTAACAGAAAGTAAGAGTGTTTCTACCTTGAAAATAAACCCAGCCTACACCTCACTTTGCTTTATCAATAATAAAACAGAGTCCTGCCACACTGTAGCGAAGTAGGTCCTGCTGACAGGTTTGTCAGGAAGGACTGCAGGTTCTTTCAGCTCTTCCCTTCTGCTGTACAGGGCGCTACCCCTTTCACGAGGATTAAACCCACAGGGAATTTGCAGTGAACTGGGTTGTCCTGCTGCACTAACATGGATCGTTTAGTGCTAGAATAAGCCATCAAGGTCTCGTCTTGGTTAGGATGCTGCTGCTCTTGGTGTGTTTTAGCTGAATGTGAGGGACACGTGCATGTCTGGGTGTGTTTGTGCCAACACACACCCTGTTTATCAAAGTCCGTGTGACACTGAGCGAGAAGCGGGACAGCAGCTTGACAAGGAATACCTGTGAAGCTCATACAGCCCGCAGCCACTCTGTGTGTGTGTGTGTGTGTGTGCAGAAGGAGCCTTTCCCTCCGAAGTGATCTCTTATCACGAGGGAAGCTCGTGCTCTCTTCATATGTGTTCACCACGTGCAGCTTTCACTGAGCACTTTCCAAGAACAATCCTTGGCCTGATGATTATTTGTCGCCAGGCAACTGGTCCAAACGAGCCCCACCAGTTATTATTGCTGGAGTTGAGGCCACAGGCACATCCGTGTTTTCTGACCTGCACTCCCTGGCATGATCCATCCTCTCTCACATTAATGAACTCAAAATTCAGCAGTGTCCTCACGATAACGCCTACCAGTAAAGTCCTTTTGCTGTTGCTGAAAATCAGACAGAGCTGGTGTGAACTATTTTCGCAGCAGTCGTCCCGCTCTGCTTATTTACGCCTTGTACCAGTGTTTGAAATCATTAGCGCTCCTGACGATAGCAGACCTCAAGATACAATTAAAGGACAAAGACAAATATCAGCACCCCGGAGGTGCCACGTGGTTGCGTGGAGTGGTGGATTTGGCAGCGTTGCTGGAGAGCGAGGAAGAGCAAAGCGTTTGAAATATCAGAGTCGCAGCCGGCCTCAGACAAAGCTGTATATCAGTGCTAGAGACACGCTGAAGCGGTGCGTGCGCTCTGGGAGCTGCCAGTGCTTGTGGTATTCTCTGAAAGGATTCGTGACTCACCAGATCCAAAGTGAATCTGCTTATCTTAGACAGCCACATGGCCGTATGGCCTTCGTTAGGAGAGCGATGGTCTTCATTAGTCCCAGCTATGATATCAGAGCAGGAGGAATGCGTTCTTCACCTTCTGGAGGTCCTTCTCGCTCCTCAGAGATGAAGCTTTGACTGAGTGGGGAGCAATGTGGTGTAGAATCAAACATGTGCTAAAGGCAACAGCCCTTTCCGAAAGCTGCATGAGATCAGTGCAGATTCTTCTCGTAGCATTGATCGAGGAAACCAATCGATGCGTGGGTGATTTTACACCTTGAAGAGGTGTTTCCAACACGGTGCAGGAGAATTTTAATAGATCCTGAAAATGGCTCCACCTTTATTTTATGAGTCGTGTCGCTGAAGCACTTCCTGAGACCCAGGTCTGGTTTGGATGCACTGCTCGAGCATCTCTTAAGGAGCAGCATTTAGCAGCAGCGACCTTACACTGTCACGTGGAAAGCAAGGGGTGACATTTCGAGCCTGGCTCAGTCTTGGGGATCTTTCAAAAGTGACAAAGTGAACGAGTCAAGTAAAAGGAACTACAGATTCTCCCTGCGCGGGCCAGTCAACCTGTAAACAGCATTTGCAAAGCAATAAAAATCATCCTTGACAACGTAAAAATAGAGGAGCGCGGACAATGCTCCTGTTCCAGCTGCTGTGCGTCGGATCACCAAACGCTGCCTTTAAGTAACTGAGGTTTTGTCATGGTCCCACACCGTGGTTTTGTATGTATTTGTAAAAAAAAACCAAAAAACCCAACCTGTTTGGAGTAAACCAGCATCCTGAACCTGATTCTCTTCTTAGCTCAGGAGTGGTTTGAGACGTGGTCCGGGCACCTCAGCGGAGACACTTTAATGTAAAGCAGAACTAAAGTCCAAGCTGGGCCCAGTCCTGTTTCAGGAGACTGAATTTCTCTGTTCGAGAGAAGGTAGAAAATTCTGGGAGAACAGGCCAGCTCCGAAGCGTCCAGAAAAATCCTGAAAATCTCAGAGTGGTTGTAAAAAATGTTCCTCTGGCCGTTTGAGCAGCCGAGCTTGTTTTCACCGGTTGTAGTCCGGCTCTTTAGTGAAGAGCTACTTTGGAAAACTTAATCCCATGGAGCTGTTTGCTCAGTTCCCTTTGTTTTAATTGTCGGGCTTAGGCAGCTGAGAGGGAAGGGTGGGGGGATTGATCTTAGCACACTTACGGGCATCTCCTCCAGTAATTCATGGCATTAAAACATCTCGGATAGATGCCTTTATTTATTTATTTACGGTTTTAGGCTTGTTTCTCCTCAAGCACAAATCTGGTGAGACAAGTTTGGGGTTTTTTTTCACCCCCAAGGCAGGTTGTTTGCAAACTTTGGAGCCCCAAAGATGCAGCTGCTCTAAAAATAACGTAGGATGCAAGAACTGGTTTGGGAAGGTCTCTCTCTGCCCGAGTCCAGAGATTTCTCCTGAAGTGCTGCCGTTGGGGGAGAAGTTTGCCTTGTAAACAGAGCTGGCCTAATTTCCAGGGGTGCTGAACACGGACCTGCAGTGCTTGCTGGTAGGTCCTGAGCACCTGAAACCTGGAAATGGGTCGAACACTGGCTGGGATTTTATCAGGAACACATCTGGGCAAATCCATGGCTCCAAACAGAAGGGAGCAAGTATCTGCCCCTTGGCTACTGACCTCTGGGTACCGGGGCTCCGGGAGACCCACCAGCTCCTGGGCTTCTGGCTGCCACCAGCAAGCGCAGTCAGGGTGTGCCCACACACGAGTCACCTCTTTGGCCATTCTGTGCAAGGTGACATCCCCAGTGACCTGGTGCTTAGCTTCCAGAGGAGACCAATGGTCTCGCTGTCCGGGTGCAGAGATTCCCAGGAGGTTTTTCACGGAAGTCCGAGAGGAGAAACCCTGGCAGCAGAACCCCGAATGTGGCTGGGGCTGGGTCACAAGCAAGAGCCACACCAACCCCCCCTCCCACCCACGCGAGGTGTGTGGAGCACAGACGTAACCTTCTCTATTTCTGATGTGCTGCATCTTTAAAAGGCACGAGGTTGTATCCACCGCTGAATTAAGCAGTGTTTGCTTTTCAAACCTTCCACATTTGTATTTTTAGCTCCATTTTGGCATTCGCTTTTTGGGTTGGAATATATAACACACTCGGTTGTTTAGCGTTGCCTGGAGCGAATTCAGCCTGTGTGTAACTCCACGGCTCTAGCAGAAGCTCCGTTCAAGGTGAATTACTCTCTATGGGGCTGAGGAAATACAGCTTCTGTAGGAGCGTGTTTCAGCTCCCTCAGTAAACGCTACACTATTTCCATCCGTGGTAATTCCTCTGTGGTTTGGGTTATGTATTTACATTCTACGGAATAAATACTACAGCTTTCCCCACTGCTAACACTTCTGAGTAACCAATAAGCTACTCAAATACACTATTGCCACCTACAAGAGCCTAAACCACACCATTCTCCACCGGCTTTCTGTCCCCAGCTGGCTGCCTCCTCGCACAGAGGCGTCACCGGTAACCGTAGTGCGACTTGCTGGATCCCAGTTTAACGGGATGGCTTACGAGAGCGGGCACTGGATGCCGTGGGACCGAATTCCTCAGGGACAAACCACCCTGAACCTAACAAAACCCGAGCGAAGTCTTCAGACAAAGAGCGTAACGTGTGGCTGCCGCCCCCACAGAGGAGCGAGATGCTTCTCCAGTCTCGGGGCCAGTTTTAGGAGAGGGGCTGTGCAGGCCCTCGTGAAAACTTTGTTTGTAGAGCGGAGTATTTTCAATGAAAATGTTATTTAACTTTAAAAAGTTGCACAGCAGCTACTCCAAAAATTGTTTTTCCTCGCGAAGAATAACACACAGTGTGATACATTTGAAGCGGCGATAGCAATATTTCACGGAGTTTGATGGATTCATAGCCCAAATACCTTGCTAACAGATGTTTCTTTTAAACTCAGAGTGGTATAGGAATAACTCAGAGATATTACAGTGTCAGCACTGCCTTTTATCTGCACGTGTCCTCTCAGTGACATCCCCGGGCTCTTCTAACGCACGGGTCAGGTCGGAGGAAAAAAAAACCCCTCACCCTGGAATATTAAAAGAGGTTGTATCTGTGCGTGAGCTTAGGGCAGCGCTGTCAGGAAGCTGCCAGGCGCTGCCGCGGGCTCGCCGGCCACTCCGGGCA
>NW_010393898.1:158251-158608 GCF_000710305.1 Buceros rhinoceros silvestris
CCCCCTCGCCCTGGAAGATTAAAAGAGGTTGTATCGGTGCGTGAGCTTGGGGCAGCGCTTTCAGGAAGCTGCCAGGCGCTGCCGCGGGCTCGCTGTCCACTCGGGCAAGGCAGCCTGGTGATTTTGTGGGACAGTGCTGGTTTACAGTCCTCATTCCTCAGCTGGCTTTTGGCTGTGGTTAATGGACCAATTTAGGAGTTCCCACGGCTACTCCATCACCATGTCTTGTGGCCTCATCCGTTAACTAACTTTTCTCTCGGTGGGTGACAGTTTGCCCAGCACAAAGGGATACCCCAGCAGGGCGAAGGGACAATATTTAGCGCCCTGGTGGAGTTCTCTTTATTTATCACAGGGTCT
>NW_010393899.1:0-15689 GCF_000710305.1 Buceros rhinoceros silvestris
CGGGCTGGTCACGCAGGCAGGCTGTGAACATGCACGGGGAGGGCTGGAGGGGCAGGGCGGGAAGCGTTAGGTGGGGAATTTTAGCACCTAGGGGTAAGAGAGGAGAGCGGGGGGACGTGGCGCCGCTGGATACGCAGAGCGGTCGCTCGAAAGCCTCAGGATCGGAAGGCCAGGTCCGGAGAGAGCTTTTCACGTGTCTGGTGTTTGTCTCTACACCGGGTAGACCTTACCCCAGGGAAGCGTGGAATAAGGTCTGTGGCTTTAAGAAAAACACAGAATGGGGGTAGATACATGGGAGTACTGAGGAAATCCGTTGTTCCTTCCCTTGAAACTCAAGTAATACCTTTTCTCTGCAGCTTCCCTTTCCCAGACGTTTAACGTAAGCATTTAATTACAAAGAGGAGGCAATATTTAACATTCTGCTCCTACTTTTTCTAACTTCAGCCCTTTCCTTCTACCTAAAGCCCACTTTAATAACGCTTCTTCAAGCCAGTTATTTCTTAACTTCTTAATCCATGCTAAGCCTGTTGTGTTTTCCAGCTACTTTGTCTGCTCCATTTCCAGGTATGTAAACCCTTACGCCTCCTCTGCTTTCATGGTGGTGAGACTCTCCCAGAGCATGTGGCTCCCTTTGCTGGTGGGGCAACGGAAAGCCCCCAAAGATGGGACTAGCTGGCCAAAGGGCAGGGCAGACGTGGCTCACAGCAGCTAGTTAGGGCAGACAGTGACAAGACGGTTAAATACATCTGAGTCTGAAAATTTCAAGAATCCTATAGTCTCCTCTTAACCTTTTATGTAGAAGTAGTTCTGCAGGGTAGGAAGGCACTGAGGAAGTGAATGAGGTTGGATGTGTCACAATTCACCGAATCACTTGGGATGGTGTCTCTGTTCTTACCCTGCCTTTTTTTTCCCCTGTTCTCATTCCATGCACTGGTTTCTGGAGAGGTTCAAGATTCTGTCTCTGTTAACAATCCTTACCCTCTTCTTAGCTTCACCTATACTTCAAAAAACCTGTATAATTAAAGACAAGAATGAATATTCTCCTTAGCTTTGTCTCACGTTACTACTGGGCTCTTCTGTTTCTATTGTTACTCCAACACCTACCATTCTCTTTCTGAACAGAAAAAATAATTTCATAACTTGTTGTTCATGTTTGCAGTTCTTAGTTCTTTGATCACAACTCTCCACCGTTTCTTGCTTGAGCAGCAACTGCTCCTAGAGCTTACACCTGTGGTAGGAATCGCCACACCATCTATTACCTAAACAACAAGGACAGGGCAGTTAGCTCATCACACACTTCCCAAGAATTTCACTACCGTATAACCCGATAAGCCATTTCCTTTGGGAAGACATTTCTTCATCAGGTGGCCTGATGACAAAACATTTGTCTTTATTTACCCTTCTGTGAGGAAAAGCCCATGATCTTCCGTGAGGGAGGGAGGCCATGAAGAACACAAGCTACTCTGACTAAGGCAAACGTTTCCTTGTGAAGAAAACATTCTTCCGCTGCAGTGCTCTGGCGTCCTTGTGCTCCAACACTGGATGCTGACATTAGCAACTGAAGAGGCCACAACTATCAATTCTTTTATGCAAGGCTGATGCTGCTGGTAGTCTCACTTTTTTTTTTCCCCTCAGTAAGATTCCTGGGGGCAGATGCACCATTCTGACTGGGTGAGGCAGCACAAACCCTGAAGATTGTGCTAGGCCAGATCTTCTCAGGAAATCTGGGGGTTTAGGTCATGTCTTATCAGGAGCTAACAGTATGAACTTGAGCTAGGACTAGACAAAACTGAAACTGCTGCACAACTGCACATCCACCACAGCGGGGTTTGACCATGAGTCAATCACTTTACACAACAAGTGTCTGTAGACCCCATGAGCCCACTGAGCTCTCCGGTACGGCAGTGGACAGCTTGGTGATGATCTCCTCCTCGAGCAGGGATGCTTCTCAAGGTTAAGAGGCCCCCTTATCTGGCATTTGATACTTAAAATGAAGTAAGCAACATTTTACATTAGGCCTAAAAGCATATTGTATGCTAGCAGCTTTTTTATATATCTCCAGCTACAGCTCAATTATTAGAAGCGTATTAAGTGGTAGAATGTTTTACAGCTGTCTAAATTATTGCCTAAATCATAATTTAAATCATTTTGTCAAATCACTGGTTAAATACCATTCAATTATTGCTTAATAATAATTCAATTACCATTTAATTTGCATTCAGTCATCAACTAACTATCATTTGATCATGGTTTAATGGTTAATAAACCCCTTTCAGCTAACTCCACGATGGTGACTTCTCTTAGTGACTCACCTGTGACACCCCCCTACGTGCAATAGACTCAAACCTCGGTTTAGAGTTAAGGTGTGCTCAGTTCACTGGCTATCTCCTGTCACTAAAGCAGCCAGGAGCAGCTTAGGTTTCATAAAACCAGGCAACAATTAGGCAAAGTGACTTTGCACAAGCAGGGACGTGTGTTTTTCGAAGAAATGCCACGGGCAGGACACCAACTCACATTACTGCTGTTCCTTGTGATTCTGCCCCTTTCACCAAGAGTCCGTTTGTGCTGCAGATTGGATTTGCATCATAGATGTGCCCCGAAATCATTCTATACTGTTACTATTCTATTTAGCAACATTTTTAATATGGCACCGTGCCCTCTATGTGTTGCAAAACAGAGTATTACCAGGTAATGCAGTAACTGCAATATTCCTAAACGAACTTACTTTATTGTGGGAATATACAGACTTCGTGAAGCTATCCAAGAGAAACAATAGAAACTACAGATTAAGTTTAGACGTGCCAGTGTGTTCTTCAGGGCAAAAAGCATCCAACCTACCTATAAAAGGTTTCATGAAGACATGACCTTAGGTCTTCACAGAGACGCTGCAAATTCAGCGGGTTTCAGGCAAACACATAACACCTGCAGGCAGAGGTTACTGAAGGACCAAAGGCCAAAGTTACCTCCTTTTCCTCTAGAAAGCCGAGAGGAAGAGAACCAAGCTAAGCAACTACAAACACATTCTCTGTACGTGAACTGCATTTTAGTAATTTCTTGTTTGCATAATTTTAATTCTGTAGATTCCTGTACAAGGAGGTAACAGATCTTGAGAAACTTTAACCTTCACAAATTTTCTTTGTCTGGCCCTCAACTTTGTTTCTGATTCATGACAGATTATGAGGACACTATTAGTAACTCCAGACATCAAATTTACTGCCTCTGCACTCTGTCTTACCTTAGTAATTAATGGATGAACTCTGAATTTAAACTAATTTTACCCTCCTACTCTCCTTGTTGTAAAATTAATAATAAAAAAAAAGTTTAGAAATGCACGTTTTTTTGGCTTAGCAATTCAATTCATCAGAGTGAAAACATGTTAAGACAGACTTAATTACTACTTTCAAAAGGAGCTTCTGAATTGTTGCAAAATTTTATCTTTCAGAAAGGTTGATAAACTGGATCATACTGCCAGAATGTATAGATTATATCAGGGAGATTAACAAATGAGACTGCATGTGCTGACAGTCTGAATTCATTAAATAGCGCAATGTTTGATCGAACAAACTTGTCAAGATCAAGCTGAAATTTAAGACCATGGGAAGACCAGCCTATTCCAGAAGCAAGCATGGTAATCACAAATGCATTTGAAAGCCCATTTCTTAAGAACACGTGTGTGAGTGCGCTTTGCCTGAACAGATTTTGACTGAGCTGCTGGAATGCCAACGAATTTCCCCTTCGCAACTTGATCTGGGCTCAGGGACATCAGAGAAGCTGAAACGCTTTTCAGTTTAAATTACTGGTATTTGCCATTACTAGATTTAATCTCCCACTATGGCACCTGTTCAACAGCCTTACTAGTTCAGACCAAAAGTTTCTTAGCCACCTTTAGATTTACATAGACAAAGTAACTGTCAAACATAAATTTTGGTGCCTTGGTGTTTGTTTTTTTCCCAGGTCTATCTAATATCTGTTCTAATTGCACATTTTAGTAGGTTTTTTTTTTTTCTGAAAAGCCTAGTAATTCATTCCTGTTCTGATTTTTACTTCTTCTGAAGTTTTCACACAAGATATTAAAGTATAACAAAATGGTTTCTGAATATATATTTTTCTCAAGCACTTTATTGTAGGATAACAAAAAGAGCAAATCTTCTTTTAGAACAGTTGTGTTAATTTTTTCATATGAACTGTTAGACCGATTTTTTTTAAATCTGAAATAAGAAAGGACAGGCAGCACTTAGTGCTTTTCTTTTCCAGATGAGAACTAGACGCTAGTGGCTGATCTTCAGCATGAATTTTCTGAGAGGCAGTGCACTTGGCAGCAGCTCACCTACTTTGCTCTCAAGGTAATACTCTGGTATTTTCCCATCTAATTCTGATGGCTTCCTAATAACTTGTACCTTCAGCCTGTTTTGAAAGGTAATTTCATTAAGCACTGCACTGGTTGTTAGGTGACTGGTCTGACTTTCTGCTATAGTACTGCTCCTTCTGAAACGCAAAATGCAAACTAACTCATTTCTAGAAACTTTTACCCTCCAGAGTGAGAACATTAGATTCAAGAAACTGAAAGTTTCAGTAATGGAATTCCCTTTACTATTAACTATTAAATAGTAAACTTTACTATTAACTGATTTAGACCTCATCTCCTTGGTGTTTACTGTACAGCGAGTAACATGGACCTTTCTTTCTGGATACCTTTGTTCTACACAAATTACGCTTACCATCTGACTGCTTCAGATGTTGTACTTCAGGAAAAAATTCTCAGATAAAGTGCAACCCCCAATCCTGTGATCTTTCACATTTAATTTCTTTACACGTAGTAGCAACTTGTGTTCCCTGTAGCCACTAAAATGTTTGTACATTTGAAAATATCCTAGGTTTAGTAAATGTGTGCAACAAAGGTGCCAGTTTGTTACCCAGTTACTTAACAAAGAGTCTTAACACATTCTGCAAATACATTTATTTATTGACGAGATCTCAAGCTTGTCCGAGACCATCCATCTAGAATATACATTTCAAAGGTGTGTTTGTACAACAAGGACAGGTACAGTAATAACACTTCGTTAGCAAGATTACATTTTGATTTAGTTAGTCAAGATCAAAATTTACAGGAAAGTCCTTGATATTTACATTTACTAGGACCTCCAGTCAGTGGGGGTGAAGGAAGGTTTGTCTCGCGTGAAGTTCTTGTTTGTGAGGGCCACCCCAGGAGAATGTGACAGTTTAACTCAGCTCTGATCCACAAGGTGATCAATGACTTGTAGCCCAGTCACCCAAATTCTTTTGCTCCATAGCACAGATCCACCAGTCACCACCTGACCTGCTTCAATTCTTTGTCACATTAAAACTGTTCCTGCTCTATCTCTATTCGCATTTGCTTGTATCACGCTACTGACCTCCTATGGCTTTGTTCTGTAGGACTCAACATAGTGGACTCTGCATCTGACTGAAAGCTGACATTTTTCACTCCATTTCAACTCTTTGGTAATCCAGAATTACTTTTCCACAGTGCTGCCCTCACTCCATCATGTAAAGCTGAGGTGAGCCTCTGCAAAGCTCTGAGTAAAGTTCACAAGACACCTTTCTCTAAACATCAGAAAAAAACATTGCCATTTTCCTAGTGAAATCACCCTCCTGCTTGAGGATGCCAATCCACCGATGTACCTGTACTAGCCACTGTAAGACTACTCTCCAGCCTCTACCACTATTCCAACAATCTGCTTGCCCCACAGCCCTGAAAGCACTGCAGCATCCCTCAGCCTAGATGGCCTGTGGGATTTCAACGGTGCTCCAAACACTTCCAGTCAGGTGCATACCACGATCCGCAGGAAGGTACATGCCAAAGCTAATCTGGGTCCCTAGCCTCACCCTGGCTAGGCCCACAACCTCCCACCCCTTTGGGTGAAGGATTCTGCTCTGACAGCAGTTACTAGAAGCTCCCGTAACAATACTGTTTGCCTTTGCAAAGGGGGGGATGTACAGGCATATGCGAGAGTGTGGCTTGTACAAGCTTTATGCAAAGGCCCTGAAGGTAACAAACAAGAATAACAAAGTGGTGTTTGAGGACACAAATTTTAAACTACAGATACTCCTGATGGCCAGTTGTAATGAGCTGTTCCTACAATGTGGTTTTACCTTTACATGGCTATTGACCCATCCTGCCTCTGGCCTATCACTGCTCTGCCCAGTCGTGTCCCACCTGCCTTCATCAACTTTGAGACAGTCTGGCTCCTGTCTATCTGATCACTGCCTTCCAACAAAGACAAACCAAGCCACCTGGACAAATAGCTTTTATCACAGCCCAACACTGAGGTGAGAGAATTTTTCAAAGTCACCAAGCCTTGCATTCTCCACATTACTATGCAGTAAGGCTCACTGTCAAGTATTACAGTCTGGAAGAGGCATCTGACCTGACATGTATTTTCCCTTGGGGCAGCAGCTGAATCACAGAGGACAGACAGGTCACTCAGACTCAGACACAAGTAACAAGGCTATGACCCTCTACTACCAGTCAGCTGCAGATGTATCCTATCTCTGGCAGACCGATTAATCTAATGTGTGGCACTGGACTGGCTGAAAGCACAGTACAGGTCTTGCTTCAGATGGCAGAAATGCACACCTGAACCTGGGTCTGTGCTGGCTGAACCACTCCTACACAGTGAGAGCTTAAATCGAATGGACAGCTGAGTGGATTACTGCCACTGGGCTCACAAGAACCACATCTACTCTGCGCTGCAGTGGAAGCAAATAACCTGAAGGAGCTGCCAGTAAACACTGGAATAAGCTCTGATAATAAAGACTTCCTCATACAGCTACTTATATCCCAATTTGAAACTTAACATCTTTGCTCATCTCCTGCCTACACAGTTAACTTTCTGCACATGCACTTCTGTTCAAACCAGTTTAGCTGCTTAGATCCAGACGCTTCCTCAATGAACTTACTGGGTAACACTAAAAACATAAAAACCCAGACACCAAGGGAGTCATGGGATGTGCATTCCCAAAGAACAAGAATTCAGCTAGATTGCTAACGGTAATATCAAAATTAGGGAGAACGTTTTTCTTGAGTCAAATCAGCTCTGAAAAAGGGCAACTGATGTGTAAGCAAGCAGGCAGATATGACCATTTCTACTACCTACGGGTATCTTCCTACATTTGGCTAGTCATGGATGGACAGACAGAAACAGGTAAGATGGAGTAACAGGAAACTGCAGGGAATTAATCTATATTCAAGATATTCTAATTCATGCACAGCACAGATGCACCAGTCTGAACGAAGTCACATTTCAGTCTATACAGAGGGGTGATCTACTTCAGGTATCAGCTCATGGGAACAGATCAAGAGTGTGACCAAAAGCCAGGCACACAGCAATGCTCAGTCATAACTGGAGTTCATTTGGTCATGAAGACAAGCCCTTAAGCATTTAGTTCTAATTTAAACCGCAAGTTACACATACAGTTTAACTGAAGCACTTAAATTTAAGCAAAGTAGGTTTTATCAGAAAGTTACACAAACCCAAAAAGCTTTATTTTTTCAAAACCATACTTTATTTTTTAAAGGCTAAGTATTCAGAACTATATTTCTTAAGCAAAAAGATTCACATTTCATTCTCCAGGGTCATTAGTATGAGAAAAAGCATTTGGGGATTTTTTTTTTTTCCCAGCTGTGGTTGAGTTTCTATACCAATCCAGATTTATTTTAAAATGGTAACATCAGTTATGGCTTAAGATACAGAAATACAAAACAGTAACACAGTTGTCAAGACTCAAGTGGTTAACAGGTAACTATGGTCATTTCACTGTTTTTTTCCATAATGTTTTAGCTAAGACAAACAGAAGCAACAACTGTCTGTATTGGCAGACAAATCAACTAAACATCATTAGCAGAGACACTGCTTCAAGGATACAGTAGCTGATTGCCAGAATGGGTTAGAAGAATGGTCTGTCTGCTCCAATTACTTCACCTTTTCTTCCATATCACAAGCCTCAAAAACATGGAAGTATGAAACCATGAAAACAGCTTTTTTTTTGTGGTGTGTTTTTTTATATTATTAAGAAAAAGGATACAAGAAAAGATGGAAGACTACAGTATGCAGTGAAGGAAGAGTCATCACCTCTAAAGAGACAACAGGACTTTGGCCAAGAAATCTTAATCAGTAAGCATGTAAGGACTCAAACCAACTCAGAACCCAGAGCTGCAATTTTGTTGGATAATCTCCCCTTCACTGATTCATAACTCTGCAATTACACATTCTGGATGGCTTGCATTCAGTGGGACAGAGGTAGTGATGGGAACAAGATTCCTTCCTTAAAGTTTCCGAATAGATGAAACCTGATAAGCACAGCCCCAAGGAAGGGCGAGTGCAACCAGTGGAGGACCTGCCAACTGGGAAAGGACAAGAGCACAAGCAACAACAAGCTGCTCTCCCATACCCAGAACGATAAATAAAATGTTATGTAAAGGTGCTGGACAAGAACTGAGCAAGTAACAAAACCACTGTGGCCTCAGCAATACATACTTCATGCCAGGTTGTCAAAGGATAGGACTGTACCTTTGCTGCACTGTTCTTGTGGCCAAAATATTACGTTATTTGAAGTCCTGCCAGAAGTTCCAGTGTGTAACTAGCTAGCATGGTTATATTGGTAATTTTAATAGTTGTATAAAGTCAGTGACAATTCCTTTATCCAGTTAATTCTTCAAACTTGTCCGACCTTTACTACTTGTGAATAACATTTCTGTCCTAAGGGGATTAAGACAGACTTGAACTGTTAAAGCTCCTTCCTCTTTGCTCAGTGAGAGCAATTTAAAAAAATAAATCCAAAACACCACAACAGCAGGCTTTTAATCTTGCACTCCTGCAATATTACAATTTCTTACAGGAGTGTTCAAAGGAAACTGTCTGTAATACCTGTAATAAAAGGCTGCAACTCTAGGACAAGGAGGGATGTTTGAAACTAGGTTGTCGACATGTAATTTGAGTTCTGTAAACCAATCACTGAATAAAGTCAACACTAAGGGCTAGAGAGTTCTCTTTCGAACACCCCATTTCTCTTCTTAAGGTTAGAGGTACAATGGTTTGTTTTATTGCAACACTGGTTAGCCAAATCCAATCCTTCCCACTCAGATATGATTTATAAGAACCAGAGATTTTATGGTTTACTGCCAAATTTGGCAGACAATTTAGTGATGAGATTCATGACCTTGGGATTGTTCTGGTACTTGGACATATTTGCTGGGTTCTGGGCAACATCTTGGAACGCAACCATAACTTCTGGATCCTGCAGGACAAAAAGCAAAAAAATTAGGGCATTCATAAAACAAGTCTACAAAAATTACTAGTTATGTAGTCCCAAGGCAAATCTAGTCTTGCTCAGTTTTTAACATGACAAGACTAGATTACAGTTTGGGGTAAGAGGTCTTTAAAGACAACCCAGTGATAAAGGGCATGTTGTTAACACTGCATCAGTAAACACCTGAGTCATTATTGAGCTTGTTACAGTAATAGCTCAATGTGTAAGAAGGGGGAAAAGTTATTTTTCCCCAAAAGAGGAGCCATCAAAACCAGCCACACCTACTGAGTTATTTCTATTCAGGCATCTTCAAATGCATGTTAAAGGAGGAACAAACTCTATGTGTGTAGCAGGCATGGCAGGATAACCCTCCCCTGAGCAACAGCTATTACTCATCCCTTTCACCTCTTTTTCTTGTAGCTGCAGAAACTTTTATCTGCTGGACTGTGAGCAGATGGTACGACAATGTTTGCCTTTTAAAAACGCATCTAATTCTCGGTCATTCCCCGCCTCCTCCGAGAAGTCACACTTGGAAGACAACCTTGTTATCTCGTCACACTGGTGTGTTGCACAGTTGATAAATACCTTCACGTACACATGAAAGTGGTTAAAAAAAATAACAACTTCATCTTTTCTACTTAGTATGAGAGGCATTTATAGCTTTTTCCTGTACTTTCAGTTCACCTTTGGCTTCCACTGAACTAGAACTGGTTTAACTCATTTTACACGTGTATGCTTTGAACAGTGCCCTTTAATAAAGATATTGGTCTAAAAATAGACCAATTTTACATCTCAGCCTGGAAAAATGTTTCCATTATAAGCAACTTCTACAAAGATGCAAGGTTTTTTTCAATTTAGGTAAAGTGCAAGCAGTTTATTACCCAATACAAATCATCTGCATTAGCTGTAATTCTATCTGCTGTGCTTTTCTAGCACATTTAAGTAGTTTCACTGAAAAATACATTCTTCCCTAGGCTTCTAGCCCATTGCTACCACAGAGCGATTCTTTGGACACCATCAAAAACCAGCTGGTGTCCTCAGAGCTGTCTGTGCTACAGTAATACCATCCTGTATCTATTCTAGCATCAGACTCAGACAAAAGCTGTTTAACCAGTCTGATACAAACTTGTGTTTGGTAGGTGTGGACTCCACTGAAATCACCCACATAGTTCAGTCATAATTTATACATGTTGGGAATCAAGAGTCAGGTCTTATTTTTTCTTAGGAGGATTTACAAGTCTTTGGTCTCCCTCCCACAGGGAATCTGCAAAGTCTAAGAAAAATAGGGTGCTGAAGTATGGAAAATAGACTCTCTCTATATATACACGTTCTCTGCTTTACAGGATTCTTATGTAAAGAAAAGACGATGACTTTCACAACCTTTCAAAATAGGCATATAACAATAAAGATCGTGTTTTGGTGCTAAATCTGTGTTTTCACCTGTATATAGGGTTCTGGAACAAAAAGCTGAGTAAGATTAGTCACTGGTTTGTGTCAAAGCACACTTAAATGAATGTTAAACACCCAATTTATTATTCTGTACTTGTGCAACTCTCTGGAAGCCCTCAGTCTTAGACTGTGTTTATAAAAATATTTAAAGTATCCAAAGTTTCGCAATGATGAGCAATATTATCAGAATAAGTATCAACATTTCCATAGTGAAATATTTGGTACATAAGGTAGAATGGGAACCATTGTATAAATGGCATTAGTAAAACATCTGGTTTTCTAATGCTCTAGTCTTTAGTCACAGAAGGATGAAAAATACTTCTAAGGAAAAAGTTATCACTATTCTTTTTTCAAACTTACACATTTGGGTGGAAGTCTGGTCTAACATAGGAGTTGTGAAATAAGGAATCCATAGGTTCATTCACACACACCACTCCTTTTGAAAAGAACTTATATTTGACCCATGACAGCTCTCCGGAAGACAAATGTCATGTTGTATCCAGAAAGAGCAGTTGCACGTGCAAAATAGGAATTACTACTGAACCCTCCGAACAGCCAAAACAGTAAAATAAGAGAAACATACACACAAGAATTTCAGCCAATTCTTCTGGAGACTAAAAAGCTTAGGGGCAAATGAGTTAAAATAACAGGAATTAGAAGTCATTGCAAAAGGTTACAGCTACTACAGTTAAGAAGCTATGAAAACAAGTTTTACCACTTTTGAGTCTTTTGGTATATAAAAGACTAGTATCTGTCACAATTCAATTAAAGAAAAAAAAAGGAAATATCCCGAAGACAATAAATCTTCAAGTAATGGAACCAGAGCTCTTCATCAAGAAAGAAATTTTTATACTAGTTGGAAGATATTATCTTTATGCCAGTGATGAGCAATAATTTCTATAAACACGCCCACAGGCAGCCATATCTGAGTCTTTATTTGCTTCTACTCATGAGGAACTGAAGCTGACATCATAATCAGCTTAATCTAGCTCATGTTCAGGCACATACAGTTGTAAGGTGTTACCAACACGTTAACAGACTCAAGCATATTTTAGCGTTAGCTCATGGAGAACGGTCTCAAAGATGAGACAATAGTTACCAAGCCTGAAGAGACTGAGAAGGTGGTCTTTACTCTCAGTGTACTCCAGTTTCAGCAGTAACCCCTCAGTATGCAAAGTCTCTCATACCGTCAGTTAAAATAGTATCTTAAGATTAGCAGTTTGGGAGAGACCTGCATGAATCAGTGTCTTCAGACTTCTTTGTTAACACCTCAGATAACCTTCATAACAGCTGGCAGCTACCACTGTCCATCAACACATTCCACAGCTGCACTGAGCCACGCAAAAGAAACCACTGACTTTTAAGAGAAGAGCTTACACTGCCAATTCAGAGAGGACCAGAACATAGTCAGTTGGATGTTTTAGGAAAAGAGGGCAGTGCCAACATAGGTGAAATGCTGACTAAACCGTATCTAGATACAAAGTTTATACTAAGGTCAGGAAGAGACTCAAGGCTTTGTTGACAGGTTCTACATGTTAAAGCCAGCCTGCACTAACAGGAAACACTGTCAACACACATTTTTGCAAGAGACTTTTACAATACATTGGGTGTACAATACAATCAGCGTGCAGTGCAGTGTCTTAAAGGCATGTGGCAAGCGCTTAATATTTATCTGTGCCTCAAAGCTCTGTTTTCAGCCACCCTAATTTCAAACTCCTGTATAACAGCATAAATTAGCCAGATAATGAATATAACTACACATCGCGGGCTTTTTTGGGATGGTTTGCATGCATTGCTGACTGTGGCAGCTTAAGAAAAGTTGCATTTTCAAAGATCAGCAACCATTAAGGGAACCCATAAACCTGTGGATGGAAAGTGATGCCTTTTGTGATTTCAGAGCATACCAAATAAGGGTTCCTCATGATGCTTTTATTTAGATGGAGGTAATAGCTGTTCAATGAGCTGAGAACAACAGGTAACTCTAGTTTAACCACAGCAATCCAGATCATATTAGTATGCAAATATAACTATACAGCTCAGATTTTTCCTACTGTACCTGCCCCTAAAACTGATGCTATCGGATATTTTCTATTTAATCCGCTGGAATACTTTTCTGGTGTAAAAGCAGTCATGACATCGAACAATTAATTAATTGAGCAATTAATCAAGCCCACTGGGGAAGTAAGCTTTCTGAACATGAATTTAGAAAATGCCAGATGCAGAACTTTTCTGATGCTACTTTGCCTCTGGGAAAAACTAAACAATCTGCCAAGAGAAAGGCAATTCTCATCTCAGTATTATTGTAATACATTGTGTTGCAACAATATTAACAATAATTCTTTGTTTGTGCATAATTATATCGCCACAATGTGTATGTATTCGAAAAAGGAACAACTGAATTACACCGTGTGGAAAATAACCATTCGAGAGACTAAAAGGAGATGAAGAATGCTGTATAGCATGTAGTTTTGCTTCCCATAGGTCAGTATGGAGTGGAGGGGCATCATTAATTAAACTTCCATCAGTTTCACAAATAGCTAACATTGATTCCAGTCAGTCTGGTGCCACACACAAGGAGAGAACTTCACAACAAGAATAAGCATCCCATTGATACCCAGGTCATATCTTTCTTCCTCCCCTTAGCTCAAAGGCCATGTTCCTCCCTCATTCTGAACATTTGGCTTTGATTTTAACAAATACTCACCTGCATAGCTGCAACGACTTCTGGATCACTGAGAATCTCATTGAGACCTGGCATACCGGCCATTCCTGGCATACCTCCAGGCATAGCCCCAGGAAATCCACCTGAAAACCCAAGCCAAGAAGAAGGTATGATGAAAAACATTTAATTCATCTACAGAGGCGACTTGCTGAGAAAGACACAATTCCTTTGCCACATCTCCATGCCATGTCTTCTGTAAGGCTACAGCTGGTCCACTGAATGGAAAGCAGGGTCTTCACCACCTTTTCCTCTGAACACCCACATCTTGTTTCATTCATCCATGTTTTTAACCCAACTGAATAGGAGGCTTGTGGTGAGCATCAGGTTCTAACACCTTGTACACACATGCAGTTATTTTTCTGGTTAACTTCAGTCAGGTAGGTCTCAAGCCCAAGAACAAAGGCAGCCTGAATGCCTGAGGTGAACAATTCAGGGCGAAAGAAGTTCAGTACTCGTAGGTCCCAGACACATTCCACATTTAGGGGGAACTTTAGGCTTGAAAAAATTGTACCCCCAAAGAACAAGAAAATCCCTGAAGCAAAATGCTGGAGGTTCTGTTTTTGAATCCATAATCCAGCTACTCCAGCTGTGCTGGACAGGGTAGATATGGTAGATTTGGTTCTTCTGACAAGCTGATCCGGTTGGAGCACACACTTATATGTTCCTTGTATTAGAAAAATATCAGTGGCTCAAGTATCCACAACAGATCTACCAACCTCAATTTTCAGCCTGAGCCACTGGTTTCTTTCCTATTCCACCCCTTTTGCAAGAGTTTAGGAGAAGGGGCAGTGCTGGGGCAGTTAACTGAGCCTACCTCAACTACATTTCAATCTTTGAGAGCATCAGTACTTACTCTTGTTTCTCCCCAATTTCTTGTATCCAAAAGTTAACATGGAAAGCCTGATTTTCATGGAGCTGTTCAAGGACAGCTTTTCTGAACTACCTCCTTTGAGAAACTATTTTATTCAACAAATAGGTTGCAACTAGCACATATTTCCTGAACATTCAACCCAAATTTTCAACTTTAAAACAACTATACCTAAGCAGAATTGGTCCAAGGCACCCTGCGTAGTTCAGAAAACATTTTTATACTAGTTTTTCAGCACGTATCATTAAGCAAATCCCATACCTTTATTTTCTGAGACCTAAACCCTTTCATTCTGTTATCCATCATTATTGACTTGTCTTCCCTCTACTGGCTACCCAGCATCCATCCTCTTTCAGAGGAAGAACCCCATCCCTTTTCCCACTTGTGCTCAAAGAGTTATTTCTAGACAAGTTCTAAGCGTCATAAAATATTTTTCTCTGTCCTGAGGACAAATAAAAGCTGTGGTTGTAATACTCCTCACGGAAACAATAGTGATCTCTACCTCAAGAACTGGTGCTTAAAAATAAAATACCTGGGAAGCCACCTGGGAAACCACCAAACTGAGCTCCTCCTGCCTGTCGTCTTGCTTCTTCCTCCTGCAGATGAAAGCACATCATTCCATACAAAGCAATGGAACTGCAGCCTGTTTTCTATGGCTCAGCTGGTTTTAGGAGAAAAAAAAATAGCTGAGACTGTTTCAGGCAGGTAGGCTATCACAGTAAAGAAAGCACTTCACTAAGTACAAAACCACTGACAAGAAACAGCAATGTCTACTCTTACTTTAGCATGTTTTTGCAGATAAGTTATGCAGAGTACGTTTTTACTAGGTATGAACTGTACAATTTGTTTCAGCTTCTCAACTTACACTTTTAGAACTAACTTCTACCCCCAACATATTAAAACCAATCAGTAAAGCATGAAGAAAAAGCAAGCAAACTGTGTCAGGTAGTGAGGAAGAGAACCAAAGTATTATCCTGAATTGAAAACCTCCCACTTCATGAGACGTAAGTACTTGAAGTGAAAACTATTCTGGTACAGTTATATAATAGCTGACTTCTTCAAACACAGAATTAGTAAAGATTCCAGAGCTTGTTTTTGTCATACGCAGTAAAAGGCTGCAGTACAAAAGATACAGTACAATGCCCTCTTCTCCAGATTTCATTATTGGTCAAGTAACCAAGATACAAACTAACTCTTAAAGTTTAATTCTAAGTCTTAAAATGAAAGAGACACATAACTCTTCTCTATAATTAATTTTAACCAAAATAACTATAACACTCTTCAAATTATTAAGAAATACCAAAGCCTAGGTATTCACCCTTTGCGCTCTCTCATGCTCCTCCCGTGCCTTCTTCACTCTTT
>NW_010393899.1:15777-30235 GCF_000710305.1 Buceros rhinoceros silvestris
CCATTCTCTCCTTGATTTCCTTTTCTTCACGCTTCCGCTCATATTTTCGGCGATGTTCTGCAATTTTCTGAGCCTGTTACAATACAATACCGAGATTTCATATACATTTCTAGCATATCACACAATGTATTTCAATACAAGACACATGTAAGTGTAACCATCTGCTTTTATTGGTTCTTTAAAATAAGATCTGACTTCACATCCTAGAAGCCCCTTTGTTTTAGGAGCCATTTACTATTTCTTCTCCATGGCAATCAGTTATTCATGTCTACTCATCCCTAACTGGATTCACCAGAACACACACTCTAGCATGCTTTTCTGCTATAGAGTTCTGGGACTTGCACCAGTTAGAACTTAAAACACGTTATCATTCCATATCCCTTCATGCTTTTATGCTGAAACACTAACTTCTCCAGGGCTAAAACAAATTGGCCTGGAAAAGGGAATTTTCACTAGCACAACAACAGGAAGTGTAATTAATTCCCCCTGCACACGCACTTTTTAGATTGTTCCAGATGCCTCTGCAGCATATTCAGCTAGATACAAGCAGACGAAAGAATTCCTGAACCAAACCAAGAAATGGTTAGCAGGGAGAAAGTCTGCTTCCTATTATTACCTTTTTCTCAAGTCTATCAAATCTACAGACCCAGCAGAATAGTTGGCGATGAACTCCCTAAGGCTCCTGACTCAGAGCTTGTTATAACAATAGAACACTAACCACAGCACTGATTTCCTGAAATCAGAACGTATTCTTATACAGCATGACAAAAAATGATTTGTGGTTTCACAAATTGTATATGATGGCTACCCTGTAACTCTCCTGTAACTAAAATACATTGCAAAATCAAGGTGGAAGAACAGAGAAACTACAATGGACACTCTCCTATTCTTTCAGAATACTCTTTAAATGAAAAATAGTGAAGTTTTGATACAACTTATTTTAGCCAGGTGATATTGATTCCATACCACATCGTTCTTGAAGTGCACCTGCCAGAAAAATCATGCTGCAGGCAGCAGGACTAAATGACATCAAATGCAGTACACGTTATCAGATCCTAGCGTTACGGCCATTCAATAGTTCGTTAAGAGAGAGGTAAGTGTTTGGGGTTTTGTTTTTTAATTTAATGAAACAAAGTGTTTCAACATTTTTGATTTTCATTGCTTCTAAGTATTTCTCAAAATGAACTAAGCATTTTTAGACCCTGATTCAGACTTTCAGCTGCAAGTGCTAGGAAAGCTGGAAGTGGATAAAATGGGTGAACATATCATCCTCAAAGATAAAAAAAAAAAAAAAAAAAAAAAAAAAAAAAAAAAAAAAAAAAAAGTGGGAGAAAAAGGGGGAAAAAAAAACACCCACCAAAAAAAAAAAAAAAAAAAAAAAAAAAAAAATCACCCATGAAAAGACCATACAATTCTCCTTGAGCTACATGCACAAACTCCCATACAGCCAACAACTACACATCAACGTATCATAGATGCACTCTGCTGTTTCTGTGCATGGACAGATTAACTGGGAAATAAAACATTCACCCTCAGCCAAGCATTAAGCATAACTCATAAAAAAGGGTAAGACTTAAGATCTAATTACATTTACCACAGATCAGTATAGTCTCCAACACAGATGACTAACAGGTTATAAGATGGTTTCCATTGTTGTTTTGCTGCAGACAGTGTCTTCCACAAAGATGTGGTAGCAAAGCTGAAGTTATTAGACATAGGAATGTTTATGTATGTGGTGGGTTAAAGCTTTGCTGGCTTCCAGCTGCTCACTAAGTCAGTCTCCTTCAACAGGACAGGGAGAGAAAATAAGATGCAGAAGCTCCTGGCTTGAGATAAAGACAGGGAGATCACATCCACTACCACCATGGGCAAAACAGACCCATCATGGGGAAGATTAACTTAATTTTTTGCCAACTGAAAAATAGAGTAGGATGATGAGAAATAAAGACAAAACTAAAATCACCTTTGCCCTATTCCCCTCCTTCCCAAATTTCAGCTTCACTCCTTCATTTCCCACTCTTCCTCTCCCTGCCCCAAATGGCACAGGGGGATGGGGGCTGTGGTTGCATTCGTAACACTGCACTTCTGCCACTCCTTCCTCCTCACATTTTTTCCTTGTCTCCAACACAAGCTTCCCCCCCGCCCAGGACACAGCCCTCCATGAACTGCTCCACTGTGGGTTCTCCCTACAGAGTATGGTCCTCAAGCAACAGATTGCTCCAGCAAGGGTCCCCCACGGGCTACAACTCCTGCCAAAAAAAAAACAGCTTCCACATGAGCTCCTCTTGACAGGCCGCAGTTTCTGCCAGAATCCTGCTCCAGTGGGAGAGCTGAAGCTTCCATTGGCTGCAGCTTCCCTCAAGGCACATCCACTGCTCTGGCACAGGGTCCTCCAGGGGTTGCAAGGTGTCTATCTGCTCCACTGTGGACCTCCATGGGCTCAAGGGGGACAACCTATTCAACCATGGTCTTCTCCACGGGCTGTAAAGGCATCTCTGTTCCCAAGCCTGGCACACTTCCCCCCCTTCCTCCTTCACTGAACTTGGTGGCTGCAGGCTTGCTTCTCTCATTTCTTTCCTCTCTCTCACAGCTGTTGTGCTGCATTTTTTAACCCTTTCTTAGATATTATCACAGAAGCACCACCAACATTGCTGACTGGCTCAGCCTGACACGCTTCTTAGAAGAGGCCAGCCCTGCAGTCTCCACCTCCCCCCAGCCTTGCCATGTAAACCCAATATTATGCAACAGTTGCAACGTGTGGTCTGTCAACCACTTTAAAGGAATATGCAATAGAGTTGAAAAAGCAAGCCTGCTATCAACAGTCTTACATTTGTCTCACAAAGGTTCTTCCTTACAAGAATGCTGGAGTCAACCACTTTAGAAAAGCCAAAACCAATCTTACAGAGCTTATGCTGCCCTCATGGGGTAGCCTTATGAAAGTACAAATCACAGCAACAAATGCTTCCTTTGTAAAACATGCTTAGAATTAAGCTTTGATCAATTCTGAAACACCTTGGAAAAAATCTATTATCAGTATTCTCTTGATCTTCTGTATGTTTTTAGTCTAGCTTCTAAAATGCCTGGCAAACTTCAACTGCTTCAGATTCTTCTGTTTTTAGAAAGGAACATATTATTTCATAGTTCAGTTACATGCCCAGACCCAGAGACTCCATTTCTTCAGGAACAGCCATAAACAGCTGTGTCTGAAGACACAAGTTTTTATAAACTCAATTTGAAATGTCACAGGAACACATCTATACAAGACAATGCATGTTGAAGAAGATGAACAAGAACGTGAAGGCAGCAGCGTCACTCAAAAAAAAAAAAGAGGAAAGACTTCCATTACACCTCTCCACTTACTCTTGGTTGCACCTCCTTCAGCATGGCACTAGCATCTTCATCATAATCCAGTTTACAAGCTAATGCAAGATCATGAGCAGCCTCCTCCCAGTGACCTAGAAGTCTGGAATTCAGAAGACACCAACATTTAGAAGAAAAAGGCAAACCGAACTCTTACAGTTTTTCAAAATATTTACAACCACACAGCATTCAGCATTTTTATCTGCAGCTATATGGACTTACAGAAGTAGTGAAGTTTAGTAATCATGGCGATGCCATTAGAGGATACTTGCTTGCTTCATACCTTTAAAATAACTTTTGCTTAAAGTAACAATGAGGAAAAACACCCTCATCCAACCAGTGTCACTGTTTGCTATAAACAGGAAGGGTCTAACAGGGTGAAGGTACTCTACCTAAACGCACTATGAAGTGCACTAATAAAAATATTCTGCAGCACTAGGCACACGTTCAGCATAAAACTACACATTCGGTGTTCTATGCAAGTCTACACCACTACTACCTCAGGCTGAAGCGGACCCTCTTTACTCAGCACTCAAATACCCCAGCTAAGTAGATGTACCATGTCTTAGCTGAAGAGGTCATACAAGCCACTGTGTACACTTCTTAATTATTCACTTATACAAACTCCCCATAATCAAAAATGTATGCAAATGGTGGCATTCCTAAATGGTCAAAGCACTTCTGCTTAGAGAGGTCTTAATTCAAACTATGCTCCAGCCTTCTCACTCTTAGGCTTCATGCTGTTTATTTACACTGTAACAGCAGACAGTAACTAACAACTCTCTGAACACTCTTTAAAATGCCTTTTTTTTTGGTAAGTGCTATTAACATTTACTCCTTCCACTTTCATACAGACTGTAAGAAGTGTCACTTTTTTTTTGATGGTTTATTGTAATTTTTAAAAAAGAAGTTTAACTATAGCTGGGGGTGGGATGCATACTGGATTAATGCTGTTTAAAATAACTGCACTATTTGCTTAATAGCACTTCTCAATTCCCTTAATAACCAGGCAGTTTAATTCAGCATGTAAAGAGCTCATGTAAAGCCAGGTAAAGCCATTCAGCCATGTAAAGGACCTAATGGAATAAGGAGAGCAGAGAAATGTTTAAGAATTGTAGCTTAGTAAATAAAAACTGAACTAAGTGAAAACAAAGGATCTTCAAACAAACTCCACAGTCCTAAAACCATAATCTTTAGCAAATAATTAGAAAATGCTATTCAGAACAGCAGTACACATTAGAAGATATGTTGAAAAAAAAGGAGAAAAAGACAGTGCCAGAAGGACTACTCATAAATTGCCATTAGTAAGTCACCATAATTCTTTCCTTACTGTAAGCCATACACTCAGCACAACGGTTTCTTGGCTCACGGCTACTGCTCTCAGGTACAAGACAGAGAGTTCAGAGACAGAAAGAAGAGAATGCATAGACAAAACTGTTTCCCCCAAGTAAGTAAAGAAAATATTAAGTACAAGTGCAGTTCATTACCTATGCGCTTTCCCCCTCCATTTGTAGGTCTGTGCTGAGTCTGGATTAATCTTGATGGCTCTGTCACAATCTCTGATGGCAGCATTTGGCTTCTGTAGCTTCACAAAAACACTGCAGGAACAAGAACATATATTGTTCGTATTGAAATACCAAGTTACTAACTTAAGCTGGATATAATTTTGGATGACTAACAGGCAAGCTAATGAGAGAACACGTTTGAGGAGCTGAGTTCAAAGATTTCATAGTGATAATGAAGTCACTGAAATTTAGTTTCCCCACCACTGCTGTAGGTGAATCATAAGCAAGAAGCTAAAGCATTCACAGTTCATAGTCAAGCGCTGCCAGCAAGGATAACTTCAGTGCACAAGGAAAGGATATATAAAGGCAAAGGACAGTTCAGTTCCACAGTGTTTGGAGTTTACAGCCAATGGCAACTAGCAATTCCAACAAAAAACCCAGTAATATTATGAATGCCATATTACATAGTCTCTGAAACAGTAAGACAAAGAAAGACGAGTTATACAGGTTACAAGGTTCAACAGGATCAACTAGAAACATCAGGAACTATAAAAGGAGATAGGAGATGACTCATCAAAATTAAGAGAGGCAAAATAAAACACAAACCCAGAAGTAGCCCCATTCCCTTGTCATTTAAGTGAAGTAACTGCTCACTTTACAACACACGAGCATATCAGAATAGCTAGTAGGGCAGTACTTTACAACATTCAGACATTTTGTATTAAAATACTCTGAAGAAAGCACTAAACAACATTCCTGAATTGACAAAAGTATTTGATATTCAAAACAGTCCAAGTCAGAACTTCTGCCATTTACGTGTACTTGAAAACAATTTATCAGCAAGGAAGTAACTTCATCATTAAGGCTCATTATAAAGCAAGCACAAAGTCACACATTCTCTTCTTGAAACAATTAGATGGACAATATATCAGGAAACTGTCTCAAAGCTACACCTCACCAATGAGAGTCATTCCAAAGCTGCTGGCTGCACAAAATTCCTAGTTCTCACAAACATACAAACTGCCCCGAGAGCCAAAACCCAAGTCCACCAGAGAGGCAGATTACTCAGAGGACTTGATCAGCACTGCTGATACAGTGCAGGTTTTACAGTATCCTAATATGCTATTTGTTTCTACAATAGACAAAACTGAGGTAACTTTTAAACTTCTCCTAAACCTCTTATTTTTCATAGCCAATCCCAGTCCTGAGAAGACATGGCACTGTAAGAGGTTTTAAAAATATTGCTATGATGGCAACAACGACAAGAGCGCATTAAGGTACATGAGTGGTGTTACAGGCAATAACTCTGATACGGAAAGAGCAGCAAGGTATGTACTAGTCAAGATGTACTGGAAAGGAACAGTTAAAGGACACTAATCAATCACATAAGTCATCAAAAGTTGAACATTTCTCCGAATCATACCTTGCTGTGGAAAAGATCCACTAAATAGCACAGCATTCATGGTTAGGTTTTTTCTTTTACATAAAAGGAGAAAGAAAAAAAAAATATCTGTGGGAACTTCTGCAACCCATACTTGCCCAGCCCTCCTCAAGAATTAGCAAGCTAAATGTCTGTGCATTACTAAGTTAAGGCTACCACTCATCAAATCTGACCTCGTCTGCAGTCCGGTGGGACTAATTAGCAGTAAGGTAGGAGTTGAATGGGTTTAGAAATAGGTGTGTCCTGTTCAAATGCAGGACTGCTGAACAGAAACAAGTCTACTTCACAATGAACAAATTCATCTAGCAGGTACAACAGTGACAGAATTCACAATCCACAATTAACTTTGCATCTAAACAGGACATGATTTCAACTACCATCTTAATCCCAAATAAACTTTAGATTTTACAAGTGTTTGCTATCCAGCATTATTCGAACTCAACATAGCAAAAGCCATATTACCACAAGGCATTTTGGAACATAATTCTCTCTTACTTCTGTAATTAGGGTTCTTTATATGGCTGCTTCAGCAAATTTGGTTAATCACATATAAGAGAAAATGCATAAAGCGTACTTTTCCCCTCATGCAGTTTAAGTTTCATAAATCCTCAAGTTGCCATTTAGGTTATTTTCCTTAAGGAAAATAATACAACAGACAGAAACATAGCACTAGTTTATAATGACTCACCTTGCCCTCTTGGCATACAAGATGGCCAAACAAGGATTCAGCTTGATAGCATCCGTGAACAAGTTGACAGCCTTCTGAAGTTCACCTAAATAGGAGTACCAGTAAAGTTGCAATCATTACGCAATGAAATTACATCCAAATCGCCAAACCTGCCTTACAGGGTGTTATATCCCTAGGCACCTCTTAATGGAACATTATCAACAAAGCAAAATCAATTTCTCCCTCTTGCTATGTTACTGAAGTATGAACTCCAAAATTAATGCTGGAGGAGAAGAGAGGCTTTTCTTAATTAAATTTGTACATTTAACTTTGTATGCAATCAAATAGGAACTCACCTCTTTATTACACAGCTTTTCACTGCATTAAGACAAACCACTAGAGACACTAATTATATTATGTAGAGAAGCACTATGATGTTGTAATTAAAATTGTAATTAAGATGCTGCGGTACCTCGTTCCCCCTCAACCTGCCCAAAACTATAGCTACATTGAGAAGACAGTACTTAAAGAAGCTTTCATGTTCTAGATAGTTTTCAGTATCCGTCAGCAAGTGGGTTTTCTCTTCCTTGAAAATATTCAAAATGGTCCAAGATATTTACTTCCTTATTTTAAAAGGAGAACCAAATATAATGTCCTTGAATATGTACCAAAAAACCCCAATTTTTCACCTTCACTTAGAGCATTCATTGCTTCAATCTTCTTCTCATTAGCTTGATCCATCATCTCTTCAGTTACCTAAGACATAAAAAAAGCCCACAAAAGATGCAAAAGCTGTAGAGTCCAGGCCAGAATTACCATGCTAAGACAGCACCAAAGAAGGGAGCTACAGTTTTCTGATTCCAAAATCCTGTTTTTAATTTGCAATGAAATCATGGCTAAAAAAACCCCAAACAACTTTGCTTTCAGCTTGGAGACATTAGCCACCGTTATTTTTAGCTAGAAACCACTCAAAAGGTAAGTTGAGGATCTAGTTTTCATGGATGTTGATAAACTGGCTACCTAGCTAATACAGTACTCAACCCCCTCAACTGCTATCCTTGACTAAACTCAAAACCTCTCCCATCTTTCCTGCTCCCACAGACACTGAAAATACTGTGCTTACCTCCAAATTTTCATCTCCCATTTCCTGAGGGTCATCACTGTCTGGTTCAATCACTCCCTCATTGTCAATTTCTGGGAAAAAAACAAAACAAAACAAGATTAAGCTCCATCTACTAGCGGATAAAGGACTTCCAGAATCATGTTCAAACCAGCAGAACGTGATAAAGTCATCTACTTTCCATACCTAAGTCACTTTCTTCGCTTTCTGGTTCAGATGATTTAAGTGGCTCCTCTGGCTGCTCCTCTGCTTTGCCCTGAAAGAGAAATGTATATGTAAGCATACTTTATTTCTGACTGATACTCTATTCCTGCTCTAATAAGTAACCGTGCATCAGAAAATCTAAAATTAATCTTCAAAGGATCAGACTACTCTACAGTGAAACTATTTTATTTTTAAGATACAAATCTTTTTCCTCCCCTAAGATGGTGTATCATGCACGCAAATAATTCAGAGCCCAATTTTTGACTCATGAACTTCTATTATTGGTAAAGTCTGTCCCTCAAATTGTGAAGTTCAATAATCAACCCCAAATAACCCAGGTAATACCCAATTCAGAACAGGTTTTGCAATGAATACTAACCAACCCTTCCAATCTTCCTACCTTCCCTCGCACATTCTCTGGATCAAAAATTCTCTCAATCTAATACTATTAAACTAAGGTCCTTTAGCAATCAACGACAAACTGGTGTCAATGATTAAAATATTGTTTCCATTTGCCAAGATCAGAAATCTCTGCCACTTATACATGCTTAAGAGTATTTTTTCAAATGTTTTCCTATCCTTCTAACTACGTTACTAATTTCCTCTGAATCCTGTAACTTAGTACATCCTGCTTTACCACAGACATAACCTGTTTGTCTTCGTGTTCAGTGCCACAGGCTATACTCACTACGTACACACACTCCTAATTCTAACCAGCCAGTAATTCCAGCATCCATTCTCTTGTTAAAATCATAAAAAGAGTTCTACTTTTTCCAAAAGAAGCTTAGGAAAACCCTGCTATAAATATCTACAAGCCAAATTTATTATCACCCTTAAAGCAGATGAAAAAAAGCCAATGAAAAACTCTTCCACCATACTGACTTAAAAAGTTAACAGTTCAACTGTTCATTACCTGTCATGCTCGCTAATGTTTCTTCTCGTGCAAAGATTGTAATTTAATCCACTAATGACTACAGGAGAGGTGCATGAACAGACAGTGAGAACATAAAAAAAGAAAACAATACTTTGTTTAAGATGTGCATTGCGCAGAACATCAGGCATTCAGGATTAGGGAAATGGAGCATGATAATACTCCAAATAAACTACAAAGCCATCTGTAACAAGTCCTCTACAACATGTGATGGGAAGGCTTCAGACTGAACTGCCACACTTGCCCTAGCATATTCACCCATCCCATTTGACTGAAATTTTTACAGCAATGTTTTCCCTCCTCCCACTCAGTAATTTTTGCAACAAGTCCAAATGTTAGTTTTCAATGACAAATTCTTCATTTCTCACCTTACTTGTCTTCTCTGTGGAGGCATTGGCTGGAGCAGGCGGTATTGTGCCTCCCATACTATTCAGCAGAAGAGAAAAAATAAAACAGTAAGTTTATCACAATAATGACACGTATTTTATTGTTTCAAATCCTCCTGATGATCCCAGCTTTTTTGTTGCACAAAACACGATGATCCAATTCACTGTAAAACTAACAAATAAAAACCACACATCCACCATACCTTCCTCGGAGTATCATAATGCACACTGTGTCTGCTGGCTCTTTCACCTAGAACTCCACTGTGACTTCTGCTCTTGCACATCACATGTCATCCAACCTTTCCCACAAAGAAAACCCATCTCCTTGGCTGAAATGGATTTCCTCCTTAAAACTTATGTTTTAGGTCAACACTAAATATTATTATTATAGATATTACTAAAATTAGAATAAGTTTTGGAACAGAGGTCAAACAAGTTAAGAGAACCATAATGCTTACGCAATTACAAAATTGCTGCCTAGAAAAAAATTCACTTGTGTTATGTATTGCAACATTTATGCCTTTCCTCCGCTACAAGTTAAGGAGCATTCTCTGTATAGACAACATTCTTTCAATATAGAATAAACTCCTATATTATATCCACTTTGGTTAGCAGCCAGAAATACGCAAAGGCTGAATTCTCCAGCTATTTCATACAACATCTAATCATACCTAACGGCAAGCTGCCACAGGGACCACCATTCCCGTCCATCCTCTACTCTGCATTCCCATCTACTGATGGTTTTCAACTGCTCTGGCCATACACACTCCAAAGGAGAAAAAAAAATTTCTATCCTCTCAACAGACCCAACCAACTCCCTGGGGCCCCACAGAACTGTTACGACGCAATGCAGCAGAGAGGAGAAGAAAGCGGGCAAACAGGAGTGGGCAGGAGGAACTGGAAGGGTGCAGGACTACCTGCTCTCAGGAATTAGTGCAACATAAGGCTATATCCTAAGGATGAGATCCTACAGCTTCTTAAGTCAGCCTGTTGTGGTCCTGTTCTCCCATCTTTCCTCCCTCCTGTCACCAGCACCATCTCACAGTCAGGCCCCAAGCTGGCTGAAAACAAACCTAGATGGGAGTAGAGGACGAGGAGAAGGATGAATTGGGGCAGAAGGTAGAAGAAAGAAGAGGAAGTGTCAGGATTGCAGACAGGACCTGGCAGAAGGCCCTGCAGCAAAAGCCAGCTAACAGCACTACACTACCTCTAGTTTACATGGATAAACTGTCAAGAAAAAATACTTCCAAGTTATAAAAAACATCATCTTTTGAGGCTATTGCAAAAATCTAGATGTGCCCCTCGAATGTTGACATTACTTAATCTAAATTAAGTAATCTAAATTAAGCTGCAAGGACTAAACAACTGCAGTCTGATAAATCATTGTAGAACCAGGCAAAAAACATGTAGCACATGTAGTAATTCTTCACCCTAAATTTTTACCCTCGTAGGATGACAATAGGGCACGCAACTCTCAACCAGTCTGTAAAAAAGTAAGTTTTCTGTAGGACTATAGGGACTGTCTAGGGAAGCCTTGAGACTTTTCTTCTGCACAAAGGAAATGACAAATTCTGAGCATTTTATTAGTGCTAATAGCTAATATCCAGGGTAACAAAACACTCACAAGTTAAGATCCATCTAATGCATGTTGACAACACTTTTTTTTTTTTTTTAAACAGTATGACTCTTTCAAAGTCTGGCTTACCGGAAGAAGATTGAGGATCCTTTAATTCAAAAAGGTCATTAACATTCCCAGCTTCCAATCACGTATTTAAGAACAGCTCAAGCTAAAAAACCACAGGAATCAAATTCTTGAGCAATTCCAAATTATTGGTCTCAAAATCAGCTAATTTTAAGTCCAAAACCTTGAATCATCTCAACTTGGTCAGTCTCCTCTGCCCTCTTCACACAGCCCCCTGAAAACTATCCAAGCTTAGAAGAGTCTGAGATATGTTTAATTAATATATATGCACATTTTATAATACACTATTCCACGAATTGCCAAGGCTAAACAGTTTCACTCCTAGTCCTTGAAAACATTTGCACTATCCAGTTACCGGCTATTTAAACTAGAGTTACAATCCCAATTTAAACTAGAGTTACAATTCAAAAGCCAAGTTGCCCTAACCAATATTTGATTACAATGATTAAATGCACAGCAAGGATATATGCAAGTTCGCAACGCGTTTAGCCTCAAGATATACGAGATGCTCTTGTAGGAAAAGACATGGTATGGAGTTGTTTAAATAATGTGCACACGCACACATGCAAAAACAGATTTTAAATTAAACTTTTGTGCTAAAACAGAGCTGTGCAATTCCAGTATCAACTCCTGGGAGCTGCCAAGGCTTCACTGCAATGACTCAATACCTCCACTTGTCACACTGATAAAAGCTGCTGCGTTTGAGTTGCTAGAAGGACTACAACCGTTATTTCTGCACCCATTTTCAACACTGACAGCAAAACTACCTTTAGAAAGAAACTGGATTATCCTGAATTCAAAAGGGTTAAAATTTGTTTGAACAAAACAGCAACAAAAAAAGACAAAAAGCCCTGTTCACCAATTAGGTATTTTGTGCTCTACTTTTAAGGACTGGTATTGTTTCTTTGCTCAGCTACAGGTTTTGGAAACAGCTTTCCTTTAATGACTCCTTTAATAACAATTAAAGTCAAAATATTTGTATTTTTACGTGATTATGAAAAAGCAGATATGACTAAAAGGAATGTCAAAACACCTTCAGAACATAACCATACACTAGTGTACGCTTTTGATACAGAGAGCATCTATACAGAAATCAAATACAATCACTAGGCAGGATAAAGGTTAGAAGATTAGAAGTGCCTGCAAACAGGTAAGACTTAATGTTGCCGATGCAATTTCAACAGCTTGTCAGAAACAAAGCACCCCACCTGGCTTCAGGAGCAGTTAGCATCATTTAAGTTAGTGCCGTTAATTTTAAGGAAAAAAAAATCAAATAATTTGTAAGAATTTTAGTTGAAAAACTTAATGACGCATTTCAGTATCATTTAGTTATTATTCTGTAATCACTTGCAACATTACCTTGGTGAATAAACCTGCGGCTTTCAGATTAACACAGGTCAGCCTGACAGAGATACAAGACTCACTGAGTTTATTTCCACCCGAAACCAGACCACACTGAGTTTCAAGCAGTTTCCAAAGAATGAGAAGACCCCATAAAAGCACTTAGTAGTCCTACTCTAAACAGCACTATTAAGGAAGGGCAGAGGGGAACTCACCAGACTTCCTTCAGTTTGACATGTAAAGTAATTTGGCTACCACTGCACATGTTCACAGGTATAACTTTCCCAAATATTTCGCTCAAATATGTGAAGAAAATCAGAAAAGTTCAGAAAGCTATAGGAGGTTCTACTCTGAAATACTCTTAAAATTCTGAGATACAGACTTCCAGTGGGGGGTGGGGAAATTTAAACTTATAATACAAGCACCCTTCTATTACCCATATACAAACTCTAAATATTAATCTGGGAGTTGGAGGTCTCCCCATTAACAAGGAGAAAGTTAGAAACCACATGATCACCCTTCCATTGCCTAATGCGTTCTTTGGCCAAAAGAAGGGTTGTTCTCCATTCCAAAACGCTTTGTTCACACCTTCAGAATTATGCAACAGAAGAATCAATTAAGCCTCGGCAAAACACTCAAGTCTTTTGCACAGCAGCAAAAGGAACTAAAGATCTGCAGTAGGATAAAACAAACATGCACCTCCTTCCCAGACATACTTGCAGCTACTATCAGTATTGCAAAACCAAGTGACGTTAAGCAGGAGTGGTTTTACAACCACGGTAATACTCAGATGCATTAAGAAGTTTAATTATTACTGTAAAAGAACCCAAATAAATAGCTATTTAGCTATTGTAGCTATTTCCATTACATGACATACTGTGAAACGCTGGTATTTATTTAGATATATATATGCACACAAAGCTCCTCTAGTTTTTCAACTAACTGCAAATATTGTACAACAGAAAGTACAGTTAAAATACTTTCAGATTAAAATTTACAGGTATTTTTATAAAACAAATCCCAGTTTGTCACTAAATAAAAATCTTTTAACTTCCCCTTTCATAAAAAATCTAACTGCAAGCAATTCCCTCACTTCTCAAAGTTCTTTAGAGCACCGAGGGGCGTAGCTATCCAAGCCAAAAAGAGGTACCCTAGCTGAACACAGGGGTTCCGCGAGCACTCTGCCCACAGCGAACGGCCACAGCCCTTACAACCTGCTGCTTCTGCGCGCTCAGGGTGGAACCCGAGGACGGTTTTTATCCCGAGGATGGTTTTTATTCTGCTGTGACAAGCCACAAGTGCACAGAAGACACCGCGCAGCGTACAGCGGACACTGGAAGCACCTCAACGGGGGAGCAGCATTTCAACCACTTCACACGTCAAACTTCAAAGGGCAAACCACGTTTTGGACAGGCACCATTCCGCACGGTGAACTGCCAGGCCGTCTACGCTTTTGGGCAGCAGGATGTAAATCAACGCCACTCACCTCCCCACAAACTCGGCTCCTTTTCAGACAGGTTAGCCAACTCTGCTGCATAATGCGAAAATTACCGCGCTAAGTATTACTACTCCGGGGCTCCCAGCCTGGAAAGCTGAGCCACTGAGATGGCCGGGGGGCAGGCTTTTGCAGCGGGAATCGCGGGAGTTTAGAACGAAACAAAACAAAAAAAAACCCCCAACAAGTGTTTTTAACGCTCGAGTGGTCACCTGGGCGCGCCCTGCGGCGGGGACGGAGAGAGGGAGGAGAGGGGAGGCGGCAGCGCACCGGAGCCGCTCCCCGGCGAAGACCCACCGAACAGGA
>NW_010393900.1:0-5496 GCF_000710305.1 Buceros rhinoceros silvestris
CCTTGTGTCTTTATTGCCACATGGATCTCCATCCTCCACCTCCACTGACGTGACAGGCTCAAGGATCTCACCAGCACATCGTCCCTCAAATATCTGCCCTCAGGCTTATCTCTGTCAGGCCTGGATTTATCCCTTTCTGCCTTCAAATCTAGTTTAAAGCTCTTTCAATGAACCTTGTTATCTCCTGTGCAAAGATCCTTTTCCCCCTTGTGGCAGGTAGTGCCCATCTGTCACCAGCAGGCCTGGTGTCTTGTAGAACGACCCATGATCAAAACCCCCAGAACTCTGCTGGCGACACCGGGCCTGGAGCCAGGTATTGATCTGCTGCATATTTGTGTTTCTTGCATCATCATTCCCCTGCAACTGGAAGGCTAGAGGAGAACTTGTGCTCCTGATCCCTTAACCAGTTGTCCCAAGGCCCTGAATTCTCTCTTGATTTTTCTCGGCCTTCTTGTTGCAACATTATCGCTGCCTACCTGAAAAATCACTAAAGGATTGTAATCTGAGGGCCATATTAGGGTAAGAAGCTTTCTCTTCACATCTTTAATCTGGACCCAAGGGAGGCAGCAGACTTCCCTGAGAAGTGAGTCAGGTCTGCATATTGCACCTTCTGTTCCCTTCAGAAGGAAGTCTTCTATGATGACGACCAATCTTTTCTTCTTTATGGAAGCAGTTTTGATGCAGGGCATAGACTGACTTAACCTTGGTGATCTCACAATGCTTTGGTCAACCAGTCAGGATCAGCTCAGATCCCCACTTTGGAAAGCTCGCAAACCACTCCATGCTCAGGTTCATGCAGTTTCATTAGAATCAAGGCCTTCCTCATTTCCTAGAGACTCAGCCAAAAAGTCTGGAGTAACCATCTGCATTCAGTGGTAGATTTAGCATCTTCTCACCATGACACATTCGGTTACTCTCGGTAAAGGTTAAATATATTGAGATCAAGCTAACTTCCATTGCCTGGATACAGAATAAGTTCTTGTCTCATAAAGTCCACTAAGATTCTCAAAGATTCTCATTGTGTTGCTTCAGTGCCTCAGAAGAGCCCTTTATTCCGTAGTCCATTCCCCATGCCGGATTATGATGAAGGTGGGAAACTGACCCCCTGGCTAAAGGAGATAGTTGCCAGCTGAGCAAAAGCCATTCTGTAGCTTTCCTAAGGAACTACAATCAATGTTGCATGCTGCATAACTTCCAGCCCAGCTTCTAAAAAAAATTGGTAAGTATATGTAACAATGGGCCTACAGAAATACGTCAAGATATATCTTTGAGGTGTTAGATGTATCATGCTCCATGGCAGCCTGTATGCATAGCACTTCAGCAAGCAAGAGAATCGTCTGCTCTTCAAGCAGAGAGGCCAAGAAGTAATGACTTAAATTGAAGCAGGAAACAATTGGACAAAACAGCGGGAAAAATCTTCTGGCAGGAAAGGTAACGAAGCACTGGAAGAGTTTGCTGGGAACCAAGTGGAGTTGCCACTAGGTGTTAGACCTTAAAGAAAAATCTGGTACTGGTATCAAGATGCTCTAGTTGGTCCCACAGGTCCTTACCAGCACTAGGAGTCAATAGCCCAGAGGCTCAGCTGTCTGTGATTGAAAGGCTGCATTTTGGTGCAGTATGGCTCTACGAACTTAACTCAGTTCTGTTGGCAAAATTACTCCATGTGAAAAATATGCAGTTAAAGCCATCACACTGCAACAGGGAAAGAACCCACATTGCACCAGTTCATGAAGATCTATAGCCTGTGGGAAGGACCAATGTTGAGAAGTTTCTGGAGGATTGTCTTCTGTGGGAAAAAACCCATTCTGGAGCAGGGGAAGAGTGTGAGGAGGAAGGAGCATCAGAAACAAAATGTTATGAACTGACCACAACCCCCGTCCCCAACACCCTGCACTGCTCAGGGGAGGAGGGAGAAAAATCAGGAGTGAAGTTGAGCCTGGGGAGAAGGAGTGGCGGGGGGGGGGGGGGGGGGAGGAAGGAGCATCAGAAACAAAATGTTATGAACTGACCACAACCCCCGTCCCCAACACCCTGCACTGCTCAGGGGAGGAGGGAGAAAAATCAGGAGTGAAGTTGAGCCTGGGGAGAAGGAGTGGCGGGGTGGGTGGGGAGAGGGTAGGAGGAAGCTGGTTTTAGTTTTGTTTTATTTATTACTATCCTACTCCGTTACTTGACAATAAATTAAATAATTTCTCAAACTGAGTCTGATTTGCCCTTGACAATAATTGGTAAGTGATCTCCCTCTCCTCATCTCAACTGATGAACTTTTCATAGTATTTCTTCCCCCTGTCCTGTTGACGAGCGGGCATGACAGAGCAGCTTGGAGGGCACCTGATGGCCAGCCAAGGTCAACTGGCATGGCAGAGTGCCCCACAAAAGTAGGTGAGGACATGCATGTGGACAGAACAGGAATTTAAGTGTTACAAAGACATCAGTATTTTCACCATACTCCTCTTTCTCCTTCATCCCACCAAGGCAGAACTATTAAGTCTCTTACCAAGTTTTCAGCTCCACTATTAAAGTTCAGGGGATGTAAAATGAAAGTGGGAGTATCGTGAAGGAAGCAATTGGCTAAAGTGACAAGAATTATCTCTGCCCTTTTTCATGTGGATGGCATGTATTTACCTTTGTGTTGCACATTGATGTTACTTGAGAAGAAAGTTATTTGTTCACTAGCAGTTTACAAAAGATTTTAACGATGATAGTTATGCTTGCCAGGCCTAGGATGATATTCAAACAAAAGTCTTAATGTCAACACCAAAGCCTTTATATCTTAAAAACAGATTACCTTTCTAAAGAAGTTCTCAATTTCTCTGCTCCATGCCTTGCCCCGAAAGGAAAGCAGCTGCTCCACCATCCCACAGAGGCTGGATACAGCCAGGCAGAACAAAAATAACAGCAGCTGTTCTGAATGTCACCCAGCTACCAGCAGGATCCCCATGGGGAGACTGCAAAGCCCATGGCGGAGAGGATCGATGCAGTACATCTGTTGCTCTTACGGAAATAAAGATACTCCACTCAGTCTCCAAGACCTTCCATTCCCACAGGTGGCCCTGTCCTGGGATGCCTGAATACCTTACAGTACAGACATGAAAGTGAGTCTGAGCAGCCAAGTATTTTGGACAAGAAACCCACCCAAAGTTTACCCACAAAAGAAAAGCTGAATAAACAAGCCCTCCCATGTCCGCATAACTTCAGGGCACACACAAGACATGTCTAACTGAAATCTTCCAAATTTTAAGTGAAAGACCATTAGATCCAAGAGGCCATTGCTTGCTAATACACCATAGACTAATTCCAGAAGTCCCAGACCCTTACTGCCAAACCTTCCCTCAGAGTGCTTGGGAAGCTGATCTCCTCCCGTGCCGCACCCACTCGATATTCCGTTACTGGAAATTGGAAACAATATTATTCAGCACATCATTGTTGTTCCTATGTCATCTCTTCCCTGAGAATAAGGTGGTTTTTCTACACAATTTCTTAGAAAGAAGCTTTTACAAACTCGTGGCATCCTGGAAATTGTAACTCAGATGCAAAAAGATAGAGTTCTTATGAGTTTACACAAATAAAATGAACTGGGGCTCTCTGGAAAGTCACTGAAAATAATTTGTTGACAAAGGATATTTTTTATGATGACTTCTTACTAATAGTCTTGTTCATTCTTTAATGCATATCAATTACTGGAAGTTAATGCCTTACCGACAAAAAAGGATCATGGCATACTGACAGTATGCAGGAGCAGAGCTTTAGTTGTCAAAGTTATTTATATTTTTTTATACTATCACTGTTTAAGAAAATATTTTTCTATAGGTTATGGACCGGGCTTTTAGAAGAACATTTTTAAATTATAATTATCTCATTGTATTTACTATCAGATCTGGCTGCAACTTGGAATTTGTATTCCCTGAAAGTTTAAAATATTTTAGAAAGAAAAACAATGCTTTGCATGAAAACTAGATTTTTTTTTTTTTTTAGGTTTTCCTATGAAAAGCAAATGTCACCCAAATTATTTTTTCTAGAATTAAAAAAACCTTTTTTTTTTTTTAAGTTTTCTATAGTTGGAGCAGCCAGATGACCAAATCTCAAGGATTGCTATGCTAGAATTCAGAAATCCTTAAAATGCCTAATCCTTAAACCTTAGAGCACCTCACAAAGCAGGGAGGGCTACAAGCATGAAAACATTTTCCGGCCATGGCTCTCAGCAGCTAGTTACAATGGAGACTAGGAAGAGTGCGTCAGCATCGGGCTGTTCATTGCAGAACTTATTGCAAGAAATTTTGGGAATACAGACAGTTTCCAACCTCTGCAAGCTGTAGAGATACCAAATGGCATGACAATACAAACACAAATTTCTCTCCCCTCACTAATCAAGACTGCTCTGTTTATGGAAAACCTTGCAGCTTTGCACACAATTTCCTGCAACTCTTCTTGGGAAATGAGCTGTTCCAGGAACCAAGCTTCTTTTCCAATTGATCTAAAATGAGCTATTTATTCTCCTTCGTGGCCACCAAGCCTACTTGCCCTGCATAACACAGTCTTGGTGTATCAATTGCTCACCTTTATATCATCCCTCAGGTCAAACTCCTCATCTCTGTAGGATTCTACATGGAAAACGATCTGTGTGTAACTATCACCTGTGCAACACACAGGAAGATCTTCACCAGGGCTAATTCACAGCTTTGAGAGGCCTTTGTGTACAAAAATTTGGTCTGCCAGGCACCAATAAGAAGCAGCAGTTGCTGGGAAGACACAGGAGAATTCCCATCTGCCTTCTCTGTAGAACATAGGCAGTTTAATACAGGCAACCTACTACTACACAGGAATTCAGTGCTGAATGGTAGAGTTACTTAACATTAGGCAATGTTTTTAAAAGCCATTTATCCTTTGAATTTGGGGTACATGGATGTCTTTGGGGAGGCAGGTCTCTGAGACAGTTGAGCACAAGCTCCTCTAGAGCCCCTGTGAGGAGGTTAACACACAGCTAATCAGTGCCTACACTAGAAGTATGAGTCATCACCATGGATTCAGCCAGACATGGAGGTGAGTTCATACCTGGTTTTAATCCAAAAGTGTTTAATGACAAACATTTCTGTTCCATTTCATTTCTAGGGCCACCGCTGGTGGTGGTGCAGTGCAGTGGACAGTCCTCCAGAACCTTCAGCAGCTCCTGCAGCACCTCCTAGGCAATCCTGCTTGAGGACATCATCATCCTCTACCTGGTTGCAGCTACCCTGCAGGCCAGGACTCCATGTCAGTGGGGTCGAGGCTACAGTGCAGGGATATCGGCAACCACAGGCGACGGCATCTCTAGATGGTGTGCAGAGGGTGATGCGCTGTGCTAGCCCGGGATCAGCTCTCCCCAGAGCTCCAGCAGCACCAGCAGCCTGAGCCCCGCAGAGAGCGCAGCCTCCTCCACGCCCTGCGGAGTCGGAACAGCAGCAGCCGCAGCTTGAACCTGGAGACACACTCCTCGTCTTCATTGCTCAGCAGGGTAAT
>NW_010393901.1:0-983 GCF_000710305.1 Buceros rhinoceros silvestris
TATGGAGCAGTTAAAATGACAGAAATAAAAGGTTAAATTGAATTTAAAAGTGTTCACACATGTACAGCATGTACAGGAAGTCATTCTGTGAACATGAAGAACAATCACCTATTTTCTTTTTTTTTTTTTAGTGTCAGATTGAATGCTACATATTGAATACCTGTAGGATCCCTTTCCATTCTGGCAAACTGAACACAGCTTAATTATTGATCTCTAATAATCTATATAGAGAAATATTCTTACAGAATCGGTTTTGGTTGGAAGAGACCTTTAATATCATCAAGTTCAACCATTAAGATCATTGAGTCCAACCCAGCACTGCCAAGTCAACACAAACCATGTCCCTAAGCACCACATCTATAGGTTTTTTAAATACCTCCAGGGATGGTGACTCTACTACTTCCCTGGGCAGCCTGTTCCAATGCTCCACAACCCTTTCAGTGAAGAAATTTTTCCTAATATTCAGCCTAAACAACTTGAGGCCATTTCCTCTTGTCCTATCACTTGTTATTTGGGAGAAGGGACCAATCCTCACCTCACTACAAACTCTCACGTAGTCGTAGAGAACAATAAAGTCTCGCCTCAGCCTCCTTTTCTCCACACTGAATAACTCCAGTTCCCTCAGCCGCTCCTCATAGGACATGTATGAGGTTCGAAGAGATCAAGTGAGAATATTCTGGTACAATGCTTCATCAAAAGGAATTACAGATTAAACAAATAGTAACTCAATCGTTTCTTTTTCTAGCCTATTACTAGAGACATGTATGTTTATTCAGTGACAGCTTGTCTTTTGCCCATTGATTGCTCACCTTTTCTCCTAAACATTGTTTATTTTGTCTGTTTCTTATTCAATAAAAACAGAAGTCAGAAACGGAAAGAAAAAAAAGAAACTACTTTTACAGATAATCCTTTTTAAATCAGAAGTACCTTACAAGATAATTTGAAATATAGTAGCATTTGGAGTTAAAGTCTACTTGTTTAAT
>NW_010393902.1:0-5880 GCF_000710305.1 Buceros rhinoceros silvestris
GGGGGGTGGGGGTGGGGGTAGCCGGGAGTGGGACAGTTTTTTCAAACAGCAGTGCAGCATGGTGGACTCAGCTTGGCTCAGCTCAGCCTGGGGCAGCTCATCACGGCAGCAGCAGCAGTAAGCGGTGCATTTTTGTCATTTGCTCTGCTATCGTTTCCTCTTTCTCTCTTTTTGCTATTCAAGTAAACTCTCCTTATCTTAACCCACGTGGCTTTGCTTTTAACTTTTTTTTCTCCCTTCCTTGGAAGGGGAGGGGGTGAACAGCTGTGTGGCGCTTAGTTGCCAGCTGGGTTCAAACCACAACAATACGTGACATTAAAAAGCTCCTGCAGTGCTTGGGAATGTCATCTTCCAGCCACCCAGTAAGATGCACTTACACCAACAGTGTAATTCCCTGGAAAGAGAATGTGCCAGAGCAGTGACGGACACAAAGCAGGGCTCAGGGTCTCTACCCGAGAATCCTTTCAGGAGTGTACTCCCATATTAAGAAGTTGCATGATGAAATTTGAACAGATCATTAATTTGATAAAGACAAAGTGCCAAGTCCATATGAAACATCCCAGCTCCCAGCATTTAGGAACAAATCAAAGGAAACTATGAGGACTACGAGGACAAAGGGTAAAATTATGGGTAATACAACTGGCATGATGAAGAGCATTTAATAAGACATGTTGAAATAATACCTAATAATAATAATGCACCAAACAGAGTACATTACAGGACGGGTTGTACTTTACCAACACACTGCGTTTCTTGTCTTTAGGTGAACTGCTTGCCAAGGTCAACCAAGGGCAGGCACTTCTAGTTCATGGAGCACAAAGTGTTGAGTTCTAAGAGGAAGGGAAGTTAGGGTGGCTTCATTAAGGTCATGCCATAGAGATTGTCAGTGCCAGAGAAGAGGGTATTTGGATTAAATTCTCTTTGCCAAGCCCTGCCCTGCTTGTCCTGAAGTCACTGGAAGTTACTTCCAAGAAGCACAATGAAAACAGGATCAATTGCTGTGGGAACAACAGTTAGACAGTGTTTCCAAAGTGTTAATGATTTGGAGAGGGGGAAAGCCACCCTTATTCCAGATTGTGGATGACAGTTTTGAGCCATCTGTAGTCCAAGTATCCAATAATAATCTACTTGCCAAACAGGGGATTTAATCTGGTGGGTTTTGCCTAGCCTGTTGTGCCCTGCCACTTATATGCATGCACTGCAGTAAAATAAATAACTAGGAACTTCTGGGCTGCTTGCCCTACTTCTGCTCACCATGAAAGAACAGAACGAGACCTAGTAGTTAATTCTTCTGCTGCTGTGCAGATCAATGCACTTTATGTTCATGTCATACATGGAAAGCATGAATCAAATTTGTCACTTAAACTATGAATCAACTCTAATGAAAAATCAGCATTATTGATCTAATGGTTAATGCAGTGAATAGTTCTCATGCTTCCTTTTTTTTATGAATAAGTTTTCAGTTGATATTACCAATAGAAAGGGTATATATTTAGACTGTTGAACAGCAGCAGCTCCTCTCTTCAGTACCACTCATTTCTTCACAAAAGGCATCTCTAGAGCAGCGCAGCAGCAGTGAGGACTACACTCTGCCCAAGCTGGTGCAAAGGCAGGCAGAGTCAGGCTCCTTCTCTTTAGTCTTACTGAGATTAGCAATAGTTCTAACACAATTATTAACATTGCAATGCACCGAGAATCACTGCTAGTTGCAGAAAAATTCTTCTGAAAGTAGTTTGTAGATTGCTAGAATTCCACAGGGAAGATTTTCAACTTTCTATTGAACTACAGAAATGAAATTTCAGTTTTGGGAGATAATATGAAATTTCAAACTTCTCGGATAATTAATATTGTATAACTTGTCATATGCTCAGAAAGGTGAGAGCAGATATTTAAACTGGAGTGAACAAAAGTGGAGCTTCTCTCGCTTGATGTTTGCAATCTCCAGCGTGCACTAGACCAAGAGCAGCAGGTATTTTAACTGGAGTGAACAGTAGAACGATCACTTTTATTACAGAGTTCTCTTTTGCTTTTAAACTCTTAAAAGGAGATACTACAGGTCAATGGACTTCTTAATTAACCAACTTCAGCACCAGGTTGTGAGTACCAAAAGCAGCTTTGACTTGCATACAGAAGAGCAGTACTGATGACAACTGAGCTAACGTCACTTCCAGTGCAGGATCTCTCTGGACTCAAGTTTATATGCCAGGAAGTGAGGGCTGCACATACAGCTGGTTCTTGCAAACCCACCTCTTCTGGGGACTGCAAATTTCCTCTCTCTCCTGCTCAAAGCTTTGCAAATTTATCATACTAGTCTTTAATGCTTCAAAGCCTTGTTTTTTGAGGATGCTTCCTGTTCTGCTCAGATTTTTTGGTGGAAGAAGGGCAAACGAGCAGATCTTTTTGAAGCAGAACCACTTGTTCCAGTTTTGCATTTTTAAATTTGAAAAAGCTTTATGCTATGCTTAAGAATAAATATATTGTAAATTGTATTATGAAACACAAATTAATGTGTTAATAAATAAATAAACTTTTTTTTCCTGCATGTGTTCTCAGCACAAATGGAGTTTTATTTTGTGGCAGTATGAAGATATGGGTCGCAAAACCCCAAATTTCCAAATAATAAGACTACTAGTTTCCAACCCCAAGGGTTTTGGCAGATGAGAATATGACATAATTATATTGAAAAATGACAGCAGAGATATTTTACTTGCAACTGCAAAATGTCTGTGCGTATACCTGTGCAAGCAAAAGTCCGGATCTCTTTCCACCAGCCTCCTCAAAGCTCCCTTTGGGGAAAAGTTTACAGCAGTGAACGGATCTTCTTGACACCGGGTTTCAGCTAAGACCGTAGGTCTTTATCAGTGAATCTCTCTGGGCCTTAGTTTCTAACTATTTTCTGTTCAATCAGTTTAAATTGTAAGCTTCTTGATACAAGAAGTATGTCTGACTTAGCAAATAATTGAAGTTTTATAACCAGTCACATGTCTGAGAAAGGGGAAACCAAACCTTTGCCCATGATATGAATGAAAATCAATTTTCTAACATTTTGCATTCTGTTTCTTGACAATCTTGCCTTGTGAAAGCTAAAACTGTAATTATCAAGGTCAAGAGAGTTTTCCAGCTATGGTTTACAAAGACAATACCCAGGCTGGGTACAGCCTGCAGCTCCTGCATCAGGATGGCTGGGAGCTACCGCCTTTCCTCCCACTTCTGCATGAGAGGCAGCACGAATCCCAGAGCAGATCGCTTATTTATGTTTTGCATCCAGGGGTTGCGAAATGCATTAACTACATCCCTCAGAGGAATGGAAACATGTGGAAACAGCCTCTGGCTCAAATGGAGAGCTCCGTGCCAGCGCACTACTCTTTCAGAAGGTATCACAAGTACCTGTATCAGCTCTCTGACCCATGAAGACCTGCTTGTTATTACCATAAGTCTCTGCAGCCTCTAAGCGCCACCACAACTAACACAATTAAGTAAAGACTCAAAGCCACATGTATCCTGCCCATGCAAGTACATTTAGCAAAATAATGGCAGAAACCTAGCCTGACTTCTAGGAGATTGATTTTTTTTTCGAGACTTTTGAGTGTATTTGATTATAAAAATCAAATAATGAAGAGAAATGGTTTTCTTCTGTCACAAGCCTGCTTTGAAGAGTGATGGTTCTTCATTTCCTAACTTGATTTATTCAGCTAATCTACTTGACCTCCTGCAGACCTTCTGGTTTCATGTCTGAATGATAAGAAGGAGGTATGTGAGAAAGCCAGAGGGACTATGAAGAAAACTGACACCCAAAACACATTGTTTCATGAGTAAAAACTAAAGTCTGCATTTATTGCACTGATTGTTGCAAAGGTCTTCTCTCTCCTGTGCAGTTGTATTGTGGGAACCCAAGAATTTGTTATGTGAGTAAGGCTTTGTATTTCCCCTACAATCAACAGGCAGCAACACATTAGGTACAGGCTACAGGCTTAGAGAAGGGTGCTCAGAAGACTTCATTCACTTCGTACAGACTGAGTGTGCATCATTCCATGCCAGTCTCAGGTCTGATCCTGCAGTCTGACATACCTTTTTACTTGAGCAACAACATCATTCCTCATACAGGGTACCCAATACAGACTTCAGGAGCAAGCTGAGTTTTTACCTCTCTCTTGAACCCCCTCTCAAAGAGCAGCAGGAAGGCCACTGGCCTTGCAAGATTTTGGTCAAGCCCAGGTGGTCCATCCTTCCTTTGCAGCTTTTGTGTTTTCTTATTCTTCCTTTCTCTTCCCAATTTTGTGCCAATAATTTTTTCCCTTGTAAGAAGTGAGAGAAGTGCATCTCTGGAGGGTAGGCGAGTACCCAGCAGTAGATGCCAGCACCTGGAGGCCAAACAGCAAGTTGATTTTGGGCTCAAAGGGAACACAGTCCAAGGGTTGGTCTCACTGGCTGAAATAGCAGGTACAATTTTTCCTTTGCTATTGGCAAAGCATCCTGAGCTGCACCTCTGAATTAATCTTCATCCTGACTGGAAGCAGGATGTCTTGTCTGTGGTGCAGACAAGAGTTGTCCTTCCTGATCTCCTAACAAAAACCAGCAGGATTGTTACTTAACCCGAGAGATGTTTTTTCTGAGAGAATCTGTGACAGAATCTGAGAAAGATATAACCCTGAAAGAGCACTGGTGGCAATATCTTCTTGAAGAAAGGGGTCTCTTCTGTTGACTTTCAAATGAGCAACTGGCAGGAGAGAATATTAAAGCTCATATGGAGGACTGGACAAATAGACAATTTTAGGAATTTACATCAAATTTGAGGATGTTGCCTCTGCTCACATAACAAATGGACCTCCTGAGATCACACAGCTCAGTGTAGCAGGGACAGCTTCAGCTCTCAGAGCTCTTGCTTTATATACTCTTTTCTAGCTAAAAGTATCATCCATTGGGTTGATTAATCTTAGATTTCTGTTCCAAAATAGCTGGTATTTAAGGCAGCCAGAGTTCTATATTATGTATACAAAGTGACCTTGAGAGACCCAAAAGAGCAAGCACCTTTATAGGTAGTACTCACACCTTTGTAGTACAGAGCATTTTAACAGGCAGATGAAAGGAAACTGGTTAGTATGCACAATGTTGGGCTCATCCTTCTCTTTGGAGATTAGACATTTAGCAACAGGCAGCTTTATTCAATTTAAAATCCAACACAGCTTTGCTCTTTGTTAGCTGAAAGGCAACTAAAAGCTATAATTCACACACTTGAGAGTCACAGATTGTTTGATTAACTTCTGACCAGCCTGAAATACCTTTAAATGAAAGTGATTTTCCAGCACACTGGTCATTATTTTGGTAGAAGATATATAAAGCATAACAGACATTTTTCAGAGTGACAGTAAACACTAAGTCTGATATTTTGACTTCAGAAGGAAGTGCTGTAAACTCTTGAGAAAAAACACAGAGCAGTAGTCTGCAGAAAACTTTGTCCAGAAACTTCATCTGGCTTTGGCCAGATAAGACACATTTGAACATATGCACCCTTAGGCACCGTATATTAAGTAAGTGCTTGTTGCTGCTTCTGAGTGATTTGTGACAGTGCGTGCCATCTACGGTGAAACAACACTCTTGACAGAAATAAAGGATAGTAGTTTCTAAAACACAGCTGAAAAATGGAATCTTCCCATTGCCTTTAATGGGCTTTGGATCCATCCCAAACGAGCTGCAGCAATGTGCTGCTTGCTGTATAATTCACTGTCTCTTGTCTCTGTCTCATGGCAAGAGAACATCAGCTAGCAAAGTATGCGCTGCCTGCAGCAGCTCCACACCGCTTCACCCTTTGGGCAGCAGGCAACACCAGCAGAAACAGCCCGGCGTAATGCCATGTTGTGACTAAGGATGGTCTCAGAGGGA
>NW_010393902.1:6007-13822 GCF_000710305.1 Buceros rhinoceros silvestris
CAGCTCCAGCAGTTGTCAAAGATGCAGCCCTTCTTCACTGTGTGCTGACAGGGGGTCCCAAAGTCACAGCCAAGAAGTTGTTCCAGCGCTTTGGATGCACAGCTTTCCTGCAAAACAGGGAAGATTTTGCCGAAACCCAGAGTTCATGAGTGAGATGCTGCTCCTCAGGTGCTGCTCCTTGGGCAGGGGTCACCAAGGTGCTGCTTCCCCTCAACCTATCTTCTCTCCAGAGCCTGTGAAAGGGAGCAGAAGTTGCCAACAGTCACATCATCTTCTTGCCCACAGGCAGTTCCTACTCAGCCAGGGACACAGCCCATGGTTATGCATTTCAAAACCTTCGGATTTATCTCCACATTTCTTTCCCACAGCAGCATCAGCACACAGGACTCATCCTATTTGTTCCCATTTCCAGACAATGCACCAGTTGTGCTGCAGATACCTGCAGATATCCCAAACACATCTCCTGTCTCCCTGCTCCCTGCCCTGTTTGTATTATGCCCTTGAGGGAGCCAGGGGGGGGAAATACTGTTCCAAGAGCCGTAGCCTCAGGCTGCTGTTCAAAAATTTGCTCTAAGACAGCGTAAACTGCCCCCATCCCTAGACCAGCTGGTGACCTCCCATCTCCCCAGGTCTGCTCAGTACCTAGAGCTAGGCAGAGGTTTGGCTGGCTGGGTGCCAAACCAAAGCAAGGTGCTGAAGCATGATGTGGTGCCATGGGTACGGGGCCACCTCCCACTCTAGTTCACTGCACAGCCATAAGGATCCCTTGGAGGTGACCATGGGGAGGACTGCACTGCTCTTTCCAGGCTTCCTGGGTGATAACCCCGCAAGAGCTGCAGCCAGGTGAAGTTACAGCTGGATGGAATTTGGATTCCTGTTCTCCCTAAGCTCAGCAGGCTGGTGGTTTTGGATTCAGTTCTGTTATTGGTGTGAATAAGCATTGCAAGCTGGTTTTTTCCCACACTGGATTTCTCCAAGATATACATATGCAAAAATGGCTTGGGCTTAGGCTCCAGTGCACTGAGACTTGTGTGCACATAGTAACACACCTCAGAAATGACTGAATAATTACTAGATACAGCGCTTCTTGCAGCAAGAAAAGGGTCATTCTGCAAAAGAATGTCCTTTTATTCCTGAAATTAAGCTGCTGAAATAATGCTTATGGCAAGGTTTAGCTGCAGAACTCTCAGCAGTTTCATAATAAGAATTACTTCCAGCCACTCCATATCTGAAGCACCAAGACTCCAGGCAGACCCACATCTCCTATCAGGTGTAAAGAAACACCACCAGCAGCTCTCCTGCTTTGTGTGCGACTGTTAAGATGCTGTGTTAAGAAGACTAGGCATCATGCAGTTGGCCTTTTGTGAGAAGTTCTTTTTATTCATGAGCAAAAGTCAATTTGCTAAATCCAGCCTACAAAAGCAGAAGTTCAGATAGGTGTAAGATTATAACCAGAGAAATAAAATATTAGCCTTTCCACATCATAAAAATCCATGCATTCTTTTTAGTAAGCAGATAGAAGGATTTCTTTAATCAGTGCTTGTTCACTGACTGTAAGCTAATAACTAACATCTTGGCACTGATCTGCAGCACATTTGCTCACACAAAATGTCATTATTAACTATTAGAACCGGGTTATTCTAAAATATTTTGCTGCACTTGAGCAATTATCTGGGTAATCATCGGCAGAAGCACACAGGCGGTGATGCCAAAGCACAGAGCTGAGTTCGTTCTTCCTGCTTTAGCCTCAAGTTATGAGCCAGTGGAGTTAACTGTATACAACAGCATCATGCAGTATTATCACATACAAGCCTATGCAGAGACCTACTCTTTCCGTAGTAACCAATCTGAATTCGTTCAACCAAACATAAGCAGACACACACGTGCTCACAGTGCTCCCCACACTCTGCTAACCCCACACCATATGAACCTTGTTTTGTTAGGGTTCTCTACTTCTGAAAACATGCTACAGCGCAGCTCAGTGCTGGTGACACAAGCACCGAGATTGTCTCCACCTGACAACACATATTGCTCACTGTAAACCCAGGTCTACTGAAAGATACTGCAATCGCCTACCTCCTAAAGCAGGTTTTGGAATCCAAAAGGTCCTGCATAATCAAAGAGCTATGGCATAATGGTTAGACAAATACATAGCGGTGCTGCAAAATCCTGATGAGTCATCCAAAGTGCAAGCAGAACTGGAGTATGTGGCCTCACCGGTTTAGCCAGGAGGACGGTATTTTGTTTTATTTTGCAGGCCTACAGTTTACAACCCTTTTACATCCTCTTAATGAGTGGGTGCCTGCTGTTGCGAGGAAACTAATTGTTCTGCTGGAAGCCTCACTTTGTCTTTGATGCTTATCTTCACATTGTCATTGGTATAGAAATAGAATATTAGCTAAAAATCAGCATTTAAAAGTGTTTATCAGGGACTTACTTTCATACCAAAATAGATTCGTGTTTGTGTGCATGCATAACAGAAATGTGCAAGTCTTGATAAATTGAATCTGTATAGATAAAACCACCAATTACCAAAGCGTACTCTCTTGCCAACACTTTCCTTTTATTAGGAAAAAAAGGACAGGTTGATTTGTTGAGGTATTTCTCTAAGAACAAAGTCTGCCATTCCTCACATGAAGCCAAGAAAGTTGTTTTTAAGAGGTTCTAAAAGGTGGGAAAGTCAGGTGCAAGATAGTGTAATTTTAAAATGTCAGAATTTGTATTCAGGAGGCTGTTATAGAAGATGAAGACAGAATAAGTCTTCAGCTCTTGGTGAGTGCCTGAAATCTTCAAGAATTAGGTGTCCACATAATGTCACTAGTCACAAAGTGACCAGAAAGATGACCTACAGAAGAACATAATGTAAAACTCGATGTCTTTGGAAGGTAGCCAATACATATTTTTCATCTTGAAGAGAGCTTGTTTGTTTCCTTCAGCAGCCTGCGGAAGACGTTAGACAGCAGCATTTCTGCAGCTCATCAGTTTTGGGAGCTCTGTTATGGAAATTTCTTTAAAGAAATAACTGAGCACCTCTAGCTCAGTTATCCATTTTACTCAATTCAGGCAAACTTTTGTACCCTCACTGGGAAACTGCTACCAGAGGTTCCAACTTCGGCTCCCCTAAATCTAAGCTCCTATAAAGATCATTTGTTCGTTTTCCAGCAATGGCTGATTCTTTGTGATGTACATTCCAGAAGAAACAGTAAAAATATAAGGACAAGTAAATGCCTAGCAGTAAAATTAATCATGCATCTACTAGGTATTAAAGAGGAATTAATGTCAAGTGATTGTTAATAATTAGCACTTAAGAGGATTCGTCAGCATCATTTCATTAGTGATGGAATCCTGCGAGTGAACACCAGAGATATACTGTGAAGGGTTTTTACTTCTCTAGGATGTTTGAATTCCACTGCGTGATTTGATATAGACACAGATTTCAGATTAAAACCCACACATTTCGCATACAAACCCGCTTTATTTCTATTGACTGCCTTACAAAAGTCCTATTGATTACACACCTTTTGCTCAAGCATTCATGATTTTGGAATAATTAAGATTTTTTTTTTTTTAGAGTTACAAAAGAAGCCAATATTCTGGCATTTTACAGTATTTTGAAGAATTCCTGTGTCAAAAGGAATAACGAAAGCAATGTTAAATTAATGTGTACAAAAAAAAATTGGAGAAGTCAGAATGTTCCTCGCCCATACATAAAAGAAGAGATTTCTCAATAAAAGGTGAATTGCCTTATTGATCCAGAGCCACAGAACTCATTAGTCCTCTGCCTTCTAACAGCTGCCATTCAGAATACTAGGCAGGTCTCAAATCTTTAGTTTGTGCAGTGGCTTGTCCTTCTACTAGGAAGTAAAGAGATATTACAACTAAAGATGATAGTTCTGACTACTAGTACAGAAGTGAGACTTACATTTTTGACTCTACAAGTACAGGATGCATAGAAACACAACCATTTGTGTTCTACTAAACTTTTATCTTGGACAACACCTTCCAGAATGAGCATCACACTGCTTATATATTTAATTTAAAAATCAATTTTAAGTGTGGATATAGAAGAAAAACAAACAAAAAGCTTTTTCTGACCTTGATTGAACCTGAAGCTATACATATATACACGTTCTTTTTCCATGTCTTTTTTAAACAACATATATGAAGAACTATATCTTAGTTTAGGTTCTGGTCATACTAATACGGAGATTGAATCAACTGGAGAGTTTTAGGATTGCTTAACTTTATAGCTGTCTTAAGGGTATGGACTTACTTTCCTGTTAGATGAGAGGAAATTAATGCATTCCCTAAGGCAGACTTCTAAAATGGGTCAAACGAGGCATTGCTTAAAATTGCCTGTTGCTCTCTGATTAGGGAACATTGGGTACAGGAATTGGTTTGACACAAAAACGTAAATTTAGGTTTACTTTTGGGTACACTAGGTTTCTAAGCTCCCCTTACAATCACTGGAGCCTGAAGAGCAATTCAACTTACCGTAAAGTAGGTACCTAGTGGCTGGTCAACTGAATCATCCGTTGATTGCTTTTACTAGATCTTCATTAATGATAATGGGAGCTTAGACATTTTATATGTGGTTGCTTGTATTTAGGGGACATCATCACACTTGCATGGGATAATTGCTATTCGTCTATTAACCAAAACAAGGAAGTTTCAGCTCAAACCAGGAAGTTTAGCTCAAACCGGGACATGGACTTAATCTAGACCTCACCTCCCATCAGAAGTGTTGGGGTCTAGCTGATACATCCCTACTTACTAACACAGGGCACATCAGCCCTACCCATTGTCACAGACAACCTTCAGCTTGCTTTAAAAGCACCCATGGGATAACTAAGAGCCAAAAATTACTTGCAGAACCAGAAACTCCTCTGAACTCAACACTTCAAAGGAATTACGGGTAGGAGAGACATATTTTTTCTGAAAGTTCTTACAGTTACAGGTCTACTTATTTCTACTCAAACAGACAAAAAAGAAAGAATACAGCTGTCTATGTTTAGCCCATATTCAGGGCTAAACTACAGCAGTTGCTCTATTGACGGATAATCCCTCTCCAGCCAAGTAGGGGGATTGGAAGGAGAGGAGACTTACAGGTTGAAATGAAAACAGAATTAATAAAACAGCTAAACTAATACCAATATAAAGCATATACATACACCAATATAAAGTTATACTCAGCCAAGCAAACATACAGTGGTCACAACAAACAGGGAAAGCAGTCCTCAGGAGCAGACAAAGTAGAAACAGAAGCCCAAACAAGAAACACCTACCTCCTCAGCAAACTGTCCCCTTTATACCAATTGTGGAGTTTATGGTATGGGATAAACCTGTGAGCCAACTCAGATCAGCTGTTCTGGCTGTCTCAAAACTGCTGATTGTCTGTGGACCATGGCAGGCCCATGCAAAATCAGGACAAAAGTGCAGATTTCAGCAGAAAAAGACGATGAAAACATTTGCTAGAGGAGCACAGCTGCTGATGCAGTTGATGCCTGGGCTTCAGGTAGCTAGTTGAGCACTGGCCTAACAACAGTGCTGTCAAGGAGCCAAGAACTCAACCTGGAGCTCAAATTCCATCAAACAACTGATGACGAGATGTTGCCATGAACTTATGCAGCATATGAGCAATAGACACTCTCAGCTAGCAGTGCTATGACAGGATGCTGAGACTATTGCCTTGTCTTAAATCTTGTCTCATTCCTACCATGAGGCATGTAAAGTCAATTGCTGTAAAGACAACACAAAAAAGAATTATGCAAACCCTTTCTGCAAAGTGCAAAGTTGTTGGCAGATTAACTCCTTTAGGCAGTAACTCAGAGGATAGTTCACTTTTCCAAAGATGGCAGGAATAATGATCCAACATACTTTTTCCTCATCTCCCGGAAAGCTCCCTCTATAGTGGGTTAAAGTAGGATCAACAAGTCAGTAATTTCATTTTCAGTCACTCCATGCAATGTTCACAGAGAGCACGTACACATGCCTCAAGATTCTGCTTCAGGAGTTGAGTTGTGTTAGACTCTGAATTAGACCTTTACATTCCTAAGAAATTAATTTAATTACAGAGGGGCTGAACACCCACAGAGCTTAGGCAAGTCCACAAGGAAGTGACAGCTACATTGGGAGTATTCAAATTCTGGAGATAACAAAAAGACAGTGAGGTGCCTGGAGTCAAAGCTGATTTCCCTTTTCTTCACATACACTGTTAAGGGAGGATTCCGGGGCCTCTGTACTGAGAATAAGTCCTTCCAAGACTTTGTTGTCCCTAGTGCTGCAGGAGATAAAACAATACAAAAGAAGAGAACACTAGGTGAAAACAACGGAGTCATCCCTAGCGACCTTCAGAACAACTTAGCCTCTCTCAGTTTGCAGACTATGGTAAGTCTGTGTACTAGCTGTGGATTTTAAGCTGTCTGTTTTAAGAGGCAAGCTTTCACCAGGCAACAGGACCTCATTTGTGAAACAAAGACTATGCAAGATCAACCTATTCAACTTTCACCTCATTGGTCACTTGCTGTGTTCCTCCAGGCCTGCAACTTCAATCCAAACTGATGTTCTTAGCACTGGAGCTGGCAGACAGGCTGGATATTATACAGACCTTTAAAATGTCTTGAAACCTCTTTGGTCCATAGGGAGTAGGGAGAGTCCTCCTGCAACCCAGGAGCGTCCTTTCACTAGGTTCTCCACTTCAGCCCACCTCTAATCATGGAGCAATTACCTCAAGGGAAATTGCTTTCCAAATTCACTTTTAAATACAGAAAATATTTCGTTTTTTATTGTGTTAGAGTGATTAGCCAAATGGCTTTGTGGAGCCAACTGCTTTAGAGTGTTGCATTATTTCATTACTGCCTTGCAAGAAACAGTAATTGGAAGTCTCCTTGCCCCACGGTTTACAGAAAGGGCTGGAGGCCAGCACTGTAATTTCAGTAAATACAATCACATTTCACCACATTACTGTGCTAAACAGGCAACACACAGAGAGTAACTGTCAGGACTGCAAATTAGCCATGAGATGGGGACTTTATCCCTGTTCCTAAAGGAAAGTATTATCATCCCTCCACATTTACTCCAACAGACAGAAAGCCCAAACTCTGTTTACCTTGCCAGTCCATCAGTACTTTATATGGAGGACATAGGAATTTTGACATCATGCTTATATAAACGAGATAGGATAGAGTTTAAATCAAGAAGAATGAATGTGGTGTGTGAGAAGCTATCAGTGTTTTTTTCCAGAAAGAAAAACAAAAGTAATTTGAAAGGTGATATTTCTAGAGAAAAATAGGAGTTTGCCCATGTTTTCTAGCAATTCTGTCAGTGCTGCTTTCTGCAAGGCATGGCTGGGGAGCATGCTAGCTTCAGTTCATGTGAAATCATCAAACATGTTGGCACAGGGGTACTCCAGGATCCTGAGTCTCATTCAAAGCACAGACTTGAACTCAATAACTGACCTTCCTCATTGATAACCAGGATGCTAGTGACAAAGGATGCCCTCATGGGTCTCTCAGCTCTTACTCATATAAACCTTTTAGTTTAGTTGATGGAGCTAAGAAAAATAAAGTGGAAGATTTACTCTTGAACTAACCAGAAGTTCCTGGAGAAAGGTCTTTTAGAAAGGGTGCGTGAGGGCAAGAAGTGTGCAGGTGTAAGCCCGCATTGTGACATTCTCTGCTATCAAGGCAACTACTTTAACAATTACCTAGTCTAACTGCGTGACCAAGGTCACTCACACATGAGGACAGGAAATCTGAGATATTTTACATACTCTAATTTCCTTTGTGGGACAAGGGAACGAGCAGGCGGGGAAGG
>NW_010393902.1:13905-16571 GCF_000710305.1 Buceros rhinoceros silvestris
AAGAGCAGGCGGGGAAGGACATGGGAATGATCTGCTGAAGAGCCACTAGGGGCTGTACTCGCTGTCTCTTCTAGCAACTTAAAGAGATTTTTCTGAGCAGTATTCTGATGGGCATCTCATAAATTTTTACTTATTTCACTGCTGCTAGTTTCAGGACAAGAAAGCATTACTTTCCCCTGTCGTTAGTAATTAGTACTTATTATTATAAGCACTGATCTTTTGCACAGTTCTCAGCATTGTCTTAATTGGTTTATGCCTTTGAATGGGTACCAGGTGTGATCTATTTCTTTCTCCACATTTTTTACCTTGAGAAGGTCATGAAGTAGTCTACTAGGTGACATGCTTAAGACCTTTCCTGAATGAACATAATTAAATGTTATGTTTTACATTCATAAAATATTCAATTCTGACCCCAAAACATAAAGTTTATTGCACCATCTTCAATCAGCTTGTTATGCCTCAAAGAGGAAATGATACATTTCCTCTGCTTTGTTTTACATGCATCCTTGAAGTCTGCCGGTTTTATGGGCAAAAATTTTTTATGAGCCTCTATTTTGATGTTACTAGCCTTCAAAATATGAGGTGTCTCGCTGAAGAGGTATACAATTATAATTTTTTAAGATATGAGGCTCATTCAGATTGTTTTCCACTAATGAATGATGCAACCTTTTCCGTCAAAGTTTTGCCTGCTTTCAGCACTTTGACAGAATGCAAAACATGCCCATCTCGGTCCGGGTCTCACAGCAATGTATGGCAGAAAATGTTTAATGGGCCTACAGAGAAAAGACTGTTTTAGGTCAGCTGTGAAAGATCAGAAATTGCTGAAATACCTCAGAGAGGGAACACGGTTGTGAAATTAAGTCCTTTGTGTAATTTCTAATCTTCAAAAAACTGAGAAGAGTTATTTACACAAGAGTATAAAAAATAGTGTATCTACTTAAATACTTATCTACTTTTGTAGTGTGAATTGAGCAGGATGCTCAATTGAATTCTGCTGTGAATTGTTCTGCTCACGTATGTGTTACTGAAAAGATACGCTAGATCCCAAGGTCTAACCTTGGGTTAGGTTACACCCTAACCTTGGATCAAAAATTTGCAGTTCAGCCCATTGTTAGTAATGTTGAATCCACACAAGCCTCACATAAGCCAGCTCATTTAAACAAAAGCTTCCCACTCAAGTTGTTACAATATCAAACCTCCAGTGTGATATAGATATAAATACATGTGGACACACACATACCCATCTTACTCTTGTGAAGAATTAGGTGTTCATGGATAGTGTAAGTTACTATACCCTATAGTTTCAAACCATCTTACAAAGATTTTAAGATCATGAGTTTCAGAAGGAAAATAGGTTAAGTGTTTACAAATAACTTTGTCAGACTTCTTTAAGTGAGTTAAGGAGAATGATTCAACTCTTTCAAAAATATTTTAGACCTTATTCCTTTGCATAAAACAACAGTAGAATACACCACCAAGCACACAGGCCATTGAAGTGAGACCTAGGCTTACAAGCTAAGCGCTGAAAAGATGTCTTTTATTTACCTTCACACATGTGTAAGGACATATATGGCAAGTAGATGAAGTATCAGATTCCAAACACTCTAGAGCAAGTAGGTTTTATAAACATGCTGTGTAAAACAGGGCTGAATCAAAAGCTCAAGTTTATTCACATTCCGGCCTGCAGGCACAAGCCCTTTGCTAATGATAAAAGCACAAGCGAAGTACATCTTAATTCAGTTTGAACCAACTCAAGCATTGGCAACAACAGAGAATATGAGCAAGCCTCTTTTTGTGATTCTAATTTAGTTGGGAAGGCAGATTATCACAGGTACTCATATGCCTTGAGTGTTTCCTGACAGAAGATTCATGATTCCTAGAAGAATTTTGGTCTTGACAAGTGGCAAGTAGATCTATTCTAAGAAATAGAATAGAATCTTTCTACTTCTCTAAAAAGTGATATTTATTGATTGTTCTGCTGCTGTCAAATATAGTTCAGGAAAAAGAAAGTGAGGCATAAAATCACCATCAACACCACCAGAAGCTCTTGGATCTTCTAAAACTCTTGCTGGGAAAAAAGTACAGATTGACATATCTGTCAGGGGAGCTTTTGATTTTCTTTTCCTCTTTCATAGCAGAACTCCAAAAGGCATGGGTGATGCTACTACAGTAGCTCCCTTCGTTTTCGCTAAGCACACAAGGATCCCTTCTTAAGCTTTGCTGTAGGATGCAAGAGCACAGTAAGCCACAGGCCAGCAGGATTTCAAAGGAATCATTTTTGTACAGCACTGTCCATCCTAGGACAGCTGTACCTCCTGCCAACGACTTCACACCCTTGCCAGTGTTCACCTCATGGGGCAGAGGGGAGGACATCTCTGCCAGAGGCTTCAAGCTTGTCTCCACATAGCACCTTCCAGCAACAGGAGTGGGCTCTACAGGACTGCGCTTACTTCATAGAATGATGTGGATGGATTATGTGCCTGGTAATTAAGTAGTCTAACAAGCCAAGACAAACTCTGTCCCCATAGTAAGAAAAAAACAAAACAAAAAACCCACTCCAGAAAAAAACCCCACATCAATTCAAAGTTTGCAGTAGAACATCCACACAGGCCTTGACATCTAAGAGACTGTTACAAAGCAAACAGGCTTTCTTTGGGACATTTCTT
>NW_010393902.1:16652-18312 GCF_000710305.1 Buceros rhinoceros silvestris
TTCCCTATAGTGGGATATTGTATACAGGTTTCATTTCTGGCAGAAGTAAATCCATTGTACAGAGGATATGAGAAAAACAACTACACTTTGTATACTCAAGAGCACTTACATGAACACAAGGACATAGTTAAGATAGACATATTTAAACACAGTGGGTCACAAAAGAAATGTGAATCAGTCTATACCACTTCTGTGGAAAACAAAGACTTCTCTAGGGGCATACTAGGAAATAGGAAGAGGTGTGCTATGTTTCAACACATGGAAAAAATCCATGCCGCAGTGAGGAGTTTTGGGGACTGACAAATCATATACTGCTTTGGGCTCTATGATTCAAGGAGTATGCTGTTGCAAAGAGTCCATAGATGGGCTATTAAAGCTGGAGAGGACAAGAGAATCGGTATCATAGTGTTTTCTTCAGGTGTAAAGCTGCCAGAAGTGGCCTCTCCACAGTAGTTTGTTATCAATAGATCGAGGGCTGGGCTGGGCTCCAGGTCTGAGGTTATATTTAGATAATCCCCTGTAAGAGAGTCAGAGAAGCAGCTCTCAGTTGCTGTGCTGAACTCCCTGCAGAGCCTCAGGCAGGCAGGGACTGGCACAAGCAAGGGAAGAGGGGACTACCCTACAGTAAGGAGAACAGGACTGCTTTTAGCCAGCTTTGCTGTCTGTGGTGGGTTGACCCTGGCTGGATGCCAGATGCCCACCAAAACTGCTCTTTCACTTCCTTCTTCAACTGGACAGAGGAGAGAAGATAATAAAAGACTTATGGTTGAAGTAAGGGAATGATCACTCACCAATTACTGTCATGGGCAAAACAGATTTGACTTGGGAAAAATTAATTTAATTTATTACCGATCAAATCAGCGTAGGATAATGCGAAATAAAACCAAATCTTAAAACACCTTCTCTCCATCCCTCCCTTCTTCTCCGGTTCAACTTTACTCTCAGTTTCTCTACCTCTTCCTCTCGACCAGTGCAGGGAATGGAGGTTGAGGTCAGTTCATCACATGTTGTCTCTGTCACTCCTGTTCTTAATTACATTTCGAGCTCTCTGTTTCCTGTTGAACTCTCTATTTCCTGTACTGGTCTCCTTCATGTGTATACTGCCACAAAAGTGGCATTTGAAGAATCCAGTTGAAAATAATTGGAAGTTGGTATCATTTTACTGAAGGCCATGAAGCATTAGAGATAGACCTCAGCCTGTCCGACTGTGTCTTCTAACAGTCACATGGGGCGTCTCTGTTCTTACTTTGCATCATCACCTCTTCTTTTGTCCTGCCACATGGTAGGTGGAAGTAATTAAAGTCTGCAAAATGCTTTAAAACCTGGGCTGAAACAAACTACACAGGAATGATGGTTATTTGGAACAACTTCAGAAACAGTCACTGCATACTCACTAATTTTACTTACAGTCTGAATTTTCCATGGGTAATTTGCAATGCTCATAACCCACCAGAATTGGATCATTTCTTGTAGCCAGAAGCTGTTTGTATTAGCTCTTATTGTTTGCCTATTATCTGAAGGAAAACTTTCTCAAAGGTAAGAAAAGTAAGAAAAGACTTTGTAAGAGTTTTAAATCCCATCTATCCTTGTGCACTAGAGCTCTTTGAAGAGCCTTGTCCCCCATCACCCTTCTGACAAAATCTGGGTCCGACACTAACAC
>NW_010393902.1:18410-21240 GCF_000710305.1 Buceros rhinoceros silvestris
CACTCTTTCTCATATCAAATGCAGCAGTTATACATGAAAGTGTTTGCACACTTTATTTCAGGAACGTTACCTTTGAGTAACTGACCTATTTAGTTTCATCACCAAAGCCTCTTGATTCTTGTCAAATGCAACTTCAGAGACAGAGAACACGAGCTGTTTCCATTTTTAACTAACGGCTCTTCAGTACAGTACAGCATAGGAGAGGTAATACTGTTACAGCTGCAGCTGCTGGAGAAACTGCACATTTTGTCCTAGCTAGATGGGCTTCTAGCAGAGTATTTTGAAAGAAGCTGGAAAAAATACTAATTAAAGACCCAAAACACTCCTACCACTGCCTATTGAAACCCATCCAGAGCTGCTGATTTTCTGGGCATGCTGCAAAAGTACCTCAGGGAAGAGGATGCCCTCTCGAGTGACAGTGCAGCACAGCTGCCCAGCTGAGTCAATTTTGAACACTGCAGGGTACTAGCTCATCCCATGTGTTAGCATGCTGGCACTTAAGTAGACACTATTTTCAGAAGTTTGGAGCCACATACAGGCATGGGTCTCATTGAAGTAAGATAGCTACTGTTGAAAGCACCATTCTCTGCCCTCGACTGCAGTTATCAGCATTCAGGTTGTTGTACATTGCTTGAGAAAACACCACTAGAGAGTAGTTTTCAGTGACATGGACCAAAGGCTGTAACTTTGCACTGCTCAATAACCTTTTATAGCTTTGCTGTATCACCATCCATCTCTTTCTTTCTTCTTCAAAACCACCTATCCATCTTCTAGGTTCATGGAAGATATTTCCCCATGTAGGGCACATTATTGCTAGGAACACCCTGTCCATTGTGCAGGAATTGCCATCACCCTGCAATATAACCATGCTCTACTGCTGTACACTTAGGAGAACTGTACCTCTGGGCTTTCAGAGCACCTTTTTCATGGCTGTTCTACATCTCCTCTTTCAGCACCTGCATCTGTCTCTAACTAGTCCTGCCATCAGGCTGATTCTTTTGCTGCCATTTCATTTCCCTCAAACAGAGTTGTCCCTCTTAAATTGTTACTTAGAAGCTGTTTTGTGTCTCCTATGATAGCCAGCTAGACAGACAGAAGTAGAAACTACCATGACAGATATTAATATGTTTTTTGATATACAGCTTCCTGTGGGGAAGATGAACCCTTAGTCCTGCCTCTCTCTTAGTGCCAGGAACAAAGCTCATAGATAAAAGCCATAAAGAAATTTTTCCCTATTTGCATCTCAAAGATTTGAAAGCAGACAGCACAACAGCAGTTGTCCGTTCCAATGCTGTGACATCTCATCAAGGCAAGCTTCAAAGATAGCACTGGTCTTAAACAGAGATCACAAGAGGCAAACTCTCCTGTTATGTCATTATACCATGTCTTCCAAAAGAAACATCACCAAAAGTTTCCATTGCAGAATTTTCCCTTTATTACAGGGAGTATGGTGGGAGGAAAAGTTTGATGATTTGGGTTCTCCATGGCACCTTAAAAACCAGCTCTTTCGGAAGTCAGCTAACATGGCAGAGAGGGTGTGAATTAGAAGTAGGGTTTTATTCCAGGCACCATGTTGCCTCTTTTTGGGTGAATGGGATCAGAGACAGAGGATCTGATACCCTATGTGAGTTTTCAAAAGCAGCTATCCTCCACAAACTTATCTGTAAGAAGTTTCTTTCTAGGTGTGTAAGTATTCCCACAGCTCTAAGAAACAGTGGTATCTGGGTTTTATCCCAGCCATTTATCTCATAAATGGTTTAAATGTTGCAGTAACAACAGTCAGTAAACCTCAAAAGTGCCTATAAACCAGACGTCAGCCTGGGGAGAGATTGTCTTTCTAGTTCTTGGATTTACATGCAATTGTACAGTTATAAACACTCTCATTGGTAAATCAGCCAGAAACAAGCTTTGCACAATTTGTTTGCTTTCACACCAATTTATTTAAGGTTAATTTAAAAAAGATAATTCAAACACTGTTGAATTGGCTTTTTACCCAGAGTTTCTCTGCACTTCATTGTCTTGCTTTGCAGAACTAATAGATAAACATTGAATATAGATGTTTCCTTGAGGTTTCCTCAGGAAACACTTTGACAGTTTGTAGGGGAATGTGCTCCACACTGCATAAACCAGCAACTCATAGCAGCAGTGGATTCTGCTCTGCTAACTCACCTACAAATTAAAAAAACCCAACTCAAACCAAGGACAAATAAAACCTGGACACTTTCAGCTTTTTTAATCCATCAGCTCTTTTGAATCTGCAGCTGCTGAAAACCCTCAGGATGATATTAATCTCCAGGACACAATGGGCTGGGGCGAGAGCCTGGTAGGTCATATGAGGCAGGATGCAGATAGTGACTCAGCAATGTCAGCATCACAGTCGTGCAAAGATACAGCCGTGCCCTTGGCATTCTGCGTGTCAGGACTGTGAGCCACTGACTAGGGAACTGCAAAGTACCTCAGGCGCGACAAGATTTTTCTTCTTGCAACAGCCAAAGAGGTGCTTTATTGATATCCCCACATAGATTCCCTGACCCTTAGCACTTGTAGGAGTGCTGTGAAAGATGGTAAGGCCTTGGAGGTTGCAGGAGCCCTCACAGTAGTGCCTGGGTAGATCCCACCAGCTCCCCACCCACTTGTGCCACAACCCTTTGGGACTCACAAATAAAGTGTTACAACCCCACACTCCCTAGTGGACAATGCAACAGGCCTGCTTAGCCTGTGGGGTGTTTCATGTGCTGCGGAAGACCCACCATATGTTACAGCTGCTTTAACTTGAATACCAGAGCTAAAGCAGCTGCGCACAACACCTGCTTTTCAGCAAGGAGCCGAA
>NW_010393902.1:21350-23630 GCF_000710305.1 Buceros rhinoceros silvestris
GAGGAGCATTGGGATTCAGCTTTCTTCTCACACAGGGAAGTTCACATACACTGATCTCCTGTCCCAGCACAGTGCATGGGCTTTGAGCCTCTCCCATAATGGGTGCTGATAGCACAGATCTAGTTGCTCAGGCAGAGCCTGGTTTTACATACTCTCAGCCTAGAGTGCTAGAAGGCACACTCCTATGGGCTTACATCATTGCAATGATCATATACAGAAGCCATTAGAGGGGGCAAAGACCAGATGTAGAATTCCCTAGGTCCCAGGAGAGAGGTTACATCAGGCTCTTATTGCTCTAACACAAACCTGAATCTTCACCTTCTCAGCAGTTAGGGTTTCAGAGAGGCTGAAGAGAACCCCATCCTAGCTGTACATCCACCCTTGGGGACACCGTTGACTTCTACACTTCGTGAAAGACTAAAATAAGAGAGGAAGATTCAAGGTTATACACTTTTTTTAGACTTTTTAGAAAAGATATAGCTACTTACAGTGCTTTTCTGAGGCACTCACACAACAAGCACCAAATTCTCACTGACCTTGATGGTGGCGGAAAAGTGCAACACACCATCACCTGCCTGAGATGTTCTTGGCCCTTCCGCAGACAGCAGCAATCACCAGTAAGCAGCCTGCAGCATCTGCTTCCCCTTCCAATCCTGCCTTCCAGGGGAAGGGTGCTCCCTGCAGACACTCCAGCACAGATCCCCATCTTCAGCAACACTAGATAGATGGGTACAAAGAACAAGACTGCTGGTAAATAATAGGAAGAGTGCTAAAATTAAGTTTCGGTTTGATCTGCAGGTGCTCAGCATGCCTCAAGAGCAAACTTGGAGTAACCCAAGACAGGCTATTGGGGTAAACCAAGCAGACTGTTGGATGGCCACTCCTTTTTCTCCTGGAATACTTGATAATTTTTTTATGTAATGCGTTTAGATCTAAAAAGGTACTTATTCACAAGATACATGAGTAGACAGCAGTAGAAGAAAGGAGCCAGAGAACAGCAGAGAATAGCCAACTTTTCTGTGAGTCTTCCCTGGTGAGGATCAGAGGCTGGGACAGCCTTTCTCTGTACTGCTTGCTGGAGCCCATCCAGCTCAGTACTCCAAGGCAGTGACAGCGTTTTATAACCTGTTATAGCTCAGGACTGTTTCTCAGAATATAAAACTTGTTAAAGCACTGTTCTACCCTCTTTTGAAGCTCTGCAAAAACACTGGTGTAGAAGCTTAAAAATAGATAATAGAGTAACAAAGCAAATACAGAAAGTGTACCAGGTCAAGCTAGCTAGCTCTTCTCCTGGTAACTAATATGCGCCTCAACCAAACCTCATCTCCAGGAATATGGATTTTGCAGGACAGGTTTACCAGTAGTTTCACCTGCATTACTCTTTGCTGTTCAGAGCTTGTGTCCTCCACCACCGCTGCTGTGCAAATCCGGTAACAAAAATCATTGAAAAATAAGTTTTGCTGTGATCTGTTTAATTAGTCAAATCCATAAAAGCTACACATATCTGCATGTCTATATTGCTAAAATTTTCTTCCGTACGTCCGAAATACAATTGGTCTTCTTTATGTGGCAGCATTTGATTTCTTTGATTTTATGAAAAGTAGCAAAGCTGTGGGAGGAAGATGCAGGTAGTCTTGCAGCTCTACAAGAAATCAGAGGGAAGTAAATAAGGCATAGAATCACTCAGAAAACAATGTTTATGTACTTGCAAATTATCTGTTTTGTGAGCCACCTTGGATATAAAAATAAACATACATATAACATGTACCATGTGCTGCTGCATACATGGATAACAAAGTAAGGAATTTTCTGGAAAAGCAAAATGTGTTTTTTAAAATCCTGTGTTTATGAAATTACCTGAATATTTAAACAAATATGCACAATGTTTTTCAATGCACATAAAAATTTGGTTACAAGAGTCTTATGTTTCATTCTATATCAAAGTTCCTGTCATACCTGCCACTGTGTTACCTGAAGGTTTTCCCATAGAGCGTTAGTCCACAAGACTACCTTTCTTATCTATGGGGTTCACCTTTCGGGGATTTTCTTTGGGAAGAAAAGCAGATGATGTGGAGTGACTTGTTTTGAAAGATTGTGTTGTGGGATTTGTATATAGTTTTTAAAAATAGACTAATTTCCTATGTATCTGAGGCAGAAAACACAGGTGAAAAATGGAATTTTTCCATTAGAGTTGAAAGCAACAGGGTCTGTGATGCAACACTGGCCGTTAGGGAGTTTATCCAAGGGTCTCAGAGTGATTTTTTTTTTTTTTTTTTTTTT
>NW_010393902.1:23689-26481 GCF_000710305.1 Buceros rhinoceros silvestris
TTTTTTTTTTTTTTTTTTTTTTTTGCGAATTCTGCTGAAACAAGCTTTCTCCTTATTGTAAAAGTGGTGTACCAGAGGAAGGCTGGCAAAAGAGATATGCATGCCTGCAGGAGCCTGTAAGCAGCCTTCTGCATATCCTTAGCCTCAAGCCATAAAGCTCTTTATCAGTAAGGGCTGAAAACATGAGCTTGCCTCAGGCTTCTGTGCGGAGCTAATTCAGATGAGAGAGGAAAAGTTTGGTTTTGCCGTGGTTCTTGCACAGGTAAGGAAATGTGTTCTGCTCTACTTAGAGGTGCCAAAGCACTGCACATTTCATGCCCGATTCTGTTTTTACTGCCACCCGTCTAAGCTCTATTATCCAGACCGTGAAGCAACTGCAACTTGTCTTACTCTCAAAGGTAGGCTGCAGTCTGTCATCCACCCAAAAGTGAAGGAAAGAATTAATCATAAGAACAGATACCCAAATCAGTGAGAAATGCAGTAGCCATCAGCCACAACTGGCTCCAGGGTGAGCTGGAATTACAGGGACATCCAGCGTGGTGGCCAGTTGCAATGTCCTCAGTTTGAATGTCATGTCTGAGGTGACCCACTTAAACAGGCTGGACCAAAATTGTCTGGGAAAGTCCTACAGAGAAGATTAATTTTCTGTTGTCGGTTTTTTGCTTCAGCAGCCTTGTCAATACTGTGCTGGAATGTAGCAGGATGGTAGCTCCTGCATTTAATACCTCACAAGAAGATAAACACATTGCTGCCTTTCCTTGTCTTGGCTGAGCCTGTAGTGTGCCAAGTACCCTGCAAGGAGGCTTAGGAGAGCTTCGTGGTGTAATTCAAATACATCCAGGTAAGACAAGGAATGCTTATGCCCTGTAGCAGTCTGTGAGCTGTCATTTGTTCCAGATCAGGTGGTCACCCTCTGTGGTGGTTCTTCAGTTATGTTTCAGGCTGATAGCAATGACATGTTTTGAGGCAGAATATGGAAATGTTCCCCAGGTGGGTGGATCAACTGTCTGTAGGTCCCTGTAGCTCACTAACCAGCACCTGACAGCAGCACAGCTATCCAGGGAGCAGCCAACAGATACTCCTAACACCAGTGCAATGTGTTCAAAGAAACAAATGCATTTCAGAGTACTTAAATATATTTTTGAACCATACAATAGGTGTATGCATGCCTCATAGCCGTATGTGTTAGGGAACTTCATCCTCTTTACAGAGGAATTAAAAATACTTGATCTCATATCATGAGGTTGATCTGGCCATGTCTGCACCAGAGCTAGCAAGACCAACAAGGGCCAAAACTGGAAGCAGTGCTTGGGTGAATAATCTGAACTAAGGGCTGAGCTGGCATCTCTGCACACAGCTGCACTGTGTGGATTATCACCAGTCCAGAATTTCTCATTTCTGTGCGGTGCTCTTTGAGAAACATAAGTTGTCCATTTCTCTTCACTGCAGGCTATCTCTAGTACATCTATCTCATGAGCAGCGAGCATCTTCAGCACTGAGCAGTAGATGTACAACAAAAAGCCTGCACCTTCACAACAAGAGTCATGAAACATTGGACAATATAACTACACAATGTAACTGGAGTTCACAGTGCAAGCGTCCATGTGAATTGAGTCTGGCTGGGAACCACTGCTGGTAAGTGTTGCAGCCATCCAGAAGGACAGGACATTGCAAAAGCTTTACCTGTTTATTTCTTGTATACCTTTCCTTGCAAGAATGTAGGGGCAGCGTTTCAGTGCACATGATAGTTGCTACATCAGCAATAATAACAGTAAAGTACAGAAAACTATCCTGGCCGAACCAGGCTGCTGTGAGTGTTATGTTTCCGTCACAAAGAAAAAGACAGAAATTGTTTTACCACCTATTTTGCAGAGAAAATGCTGTCAGACACTCAGCCCCCTGTCCTCTCCTGAGCTCTGCTGCCTTGCTGCACTCCTCTCCTTGCCTGTATTGCCTTTCAACCCTGTGCTCAATTCCAGCTATGCATACAGTACTTGGACAGATGGGACACCTTTCTACATTGATCTTGTCAGAAGCTGATACCAGCTTCCTGAAAAAGTTGCCATAGGAGATCTGCAAGGCCTTTGCTTTGGACAAATGTGTCCAAAATGCCACCTTGACCAAAAAGGAAAAAAAAGTCAAAAAAGAGGTCAGTCAGGTGTACAACTCCCTGAATGCCTTTATGATATGTTCATTACCACATCTTGTTGCCAAACACGGCTTTTTTTCCCAGAATTGTCTGCACCAATGAGCAACTCATCTGTGAAATCGTTTCTTCTGCAGGTTGTGCTCCCACTGCTCCACCGTGGTGGGGCAGGTCTGGGTCTGGCAGAAAGTGATGGACTTGGGAAGGAGTTCAGAGGGTGCTTGATGCACATAAGGGTGGAGGGTGAAGGTCACGCTCCTGCCTGCAACAACTTCTTCCCATTGATATAGCTTCCACCATCTGGGTACAGTTTCAGAGGACTGGCATCATGAGGGCTGCTGATAGGGGAGATATTTTTGGGACATTTTGCTTGCTTCAGCTCATGCTGGCCTGAAGACCTTCTAGATCATTGGTGTATGTTTTTATATTCCTTAATGCACCACTTCCAAATTAGATCATATCTGTAGTCATTCTGTATTAATAGTCCTTCATCCCAAGAGCTGAGTGCTTTATACATCCAGATAACATATTTCCAAAACATTCTTACAGATATTTATGCTATTAAAGTTATAAATGGCAGTGGAAACATCCACAGGATTATATACATCAGTACAGGTGAATGATAGGATAAAAAGGAAATTTCCCT
>NW_010393902.1:26571-35190 GCF_000710305.1 Buceros rhinoceros silvestris
ATATGGCCTTTGCATTGTGCCAGTGCTTTCACATGTGTCAGGTCATGGTATGCATACTTAGTTGGAAAATAGGAATAAAATCAACCATTAATTATTACAACACACTTTTGATATCAAGAATTTCTGTTTATCCATGTTCGTTACTAGCATCAAACTGCTATAGCAACAGGCACTTTATAAATGAGCGAAGTCATAAAAAGAAACATTCCAAGTTTCAGTTGAGCTTCACTGAAGTAAAGATCATTCCTGCACTCTAGTGCTGGGTATTTTTTTCTAGGTGGAACTGTGGAGAGTTTTCATTCACAGTTTATTTATCTTAGGATGAATTGTTTAAATTATGATATTTGGAACCAGACTTTATTAAATGGCGTAGTACTTGCTCCTTTCCTTTTCATGATGGTATTTGAATTACTTCATCATATTTCCACACTTAAATGTAAGCAAACGATAGGCCAGAATTATGGCATATATGTGCTGCAAATTGTCTATATTTGGATCTGCACTTTCAGTAATAACGAGCATAAACTGAGGGAGTGGGAGACCTTGGTGGGACCATAGGAAATAATCTCTATTGACGTGTGTACAGAGCATTGGATTTAGTTGCCTAGAGCGGGTGTAGAGTTTCCAATACAATATTTTTTTAAAAGAAAATGTTAAACAGCAGTTTTTTCAGGACTGTCATAGATGGTTGAGCTGATCCTGTCCTGAGGCAGGGGATTGGCTGGGGGGCTTTATGAAGTTGCAGCTGGGCTTGTAAACTAAATAGTGCTGGCACAAGGGTCTAAGAACCTCCACACTTAAAAGATTGTCCACATTGTTTAACATATCTCTCATGCTAGATTAGTTTATCCTGGTGCCCAGAGAACACTCCTAGATAACGCTTCTGGATAGTATGGGACATATAAATCCCTCTATGTGGTACAGGCAAGGTCACATTTGGGACAGGAGAGAGTTTATTTTCATGAAGAGAAGGAGTTTTGTACCACCAGCTGTCATTGCTGGAGAAAAGAGTCGTCATTTACCTTGTTAGCACAGTCTTGTCTGTCTTATCAGCACTTATTGGCACTGCCAGAGGTTTTGTTCCAACTCTACTCTCCCCAGCCCTGCAATCTAGCCTGTTACAAAAGGGAGACGTTTATGAAATGTTGGTATTAAGCTCTCAGCAACATTCAGTCTGTTTTAGTTCAGCCCGTATTGTTTGTCTCCTCTCCGAACTTGTCTTCACAGCAACTGGTTTCACTGATAGATCACTGCTGACGGGAGCGGAGATTATCCTAATTGATGTTCTCCAGGACTCAGAAGACAGTTTCATTTGGCGGAAAACCTGGTATGTTGTTTTTTTTTATGTGCATTATGTGATGAAGAAAGAGCGAAGGATGAACAGCTTTATGATCTAGCGTGGAGACAAAAAATACAGGACTAGGCTATTGACAGCACAGTACATAACCAGCAGTGTATTTTTGGAAGCTGGAAAGAATGTCATTAACTTTACAAGAAAGATGGATATTTTCCAGCCTTTCTTTGTTTAATTTGTGTGTTCAGATTTTTAAACTTGTGCATCTCAGGAGACTTGCTCAACTTCTCACCTAATACAAATATTGCTTCTGTTCAGTTCAAGAAGTGTAAGAACAACCTGCAGTGTGGCTGGGATTAGGACCCCTGGGCTACAGACAGGCTTTGCACTCCAAGTAAGTGATCCTGAGCTCCATGGCATTAATGGCCCAAATGTTTTCAGATGTTATCCAGAGTAGAGGTGTCCATCATCAGCAATTATGAGTGCAGACAGGAGCCCTCCATTGCACAGCTTGATTAACTGTTCCTACTGGTTTCACAGGAGAAGAAATTCTTGCTGAGGTAAGTATGGTGCAGGTGTTTAATCTGTTGTCTATAGTATTGATGAAGTTGTACATGAAGTCTGTCAGACTTCCTCTGCAGTAACCCTCTTTCCCAGGAATGGGACTTCTTGAGCTGTTGAGCTCAGAGGTTTCAGAAGAGGTTCACGTTAGGACTCTATCTGACTTGTGAGAGAGAAGCTCTTCATGGCCTGGAATACAAAATAACCGCTATGAACTTGATGCTTTTTCTTGGATAAACAGTAGAATTTCTTCTTTTGATTTTGAGTGCAAATCTAGGAAAGAGCTGTGAGGTTGTGGCACCCAAGATGGACACTTGCTGAGGTGATGTCTAGGGGATTTCCTTGGTGCCATGGAAGGACAAAAAGTGTAAGAAGCTCTACTAGAACTAAGTTTCATGTGATTAGAAATAATTCCACATTAATGAACATTTTAAGATAGATCCATGAGCCAGACTCAAAGAGAAGCTGAAAGACAGTATTAGGGAGGCCGGATCTTCCAGCAACAGACATTAGGAAGGGGCTAGCACCATACTTGTTAGCATTCCAAAGACATATTGGAGTTCACATTTCCTGAAAAACAGTTTAGTTAGACGAGAAAGACTGAAAAGAAATAGGACAGTGAAGGACATTCTGTCGTGCTCTTGATACTGTTAACCAATCTGTGCCTGACAGGTCCTGTAATCCTCTGAGAGTGCTGGTGGTACTGGGCAAATAGGTGTTTCCTACAGAAAGTCTATGATCTTGCAGGTTTTGTGACCCCAAGGAAGGCCCACGATGTGTGATAAGTAATCTTGATACCTACAAGCAGACAGAAACCCTCACCCATGAGGGAATGTAAACCTTCCTTGCTCTCAACAGCGATGTCCTCCCTTGTGACCTGAGCCACTGAGAATCCCAGGGAATTCCCCATAAGAGTGATCTGCAGTTAGCCACTGTGTAGGTCTTATCAGACAGGCCAAGATGCAAGATACCTAGGAGCTGGAATATTTCTCTTCTGTCTTCTCCTGCAGCATGTCCAGTTTCTACTGTGCACATGATAAAGGAATAATACCATCAGCAAGAATGAGGATGCTACAGAGAAGGCAAACTGTCCTTCCTACCCGTATCTCAACTCATGGAATGTAGGAAGGGGAAGCAGGGAGGAAAGATGTATCTGTAAGGGATACAGAAATTTACCTGCCACAGCAAGGTCTCTGTTGGCTTAGCGGTTCTCCTCTGTCAGCCGTCCTCAGTCCCATGAGATGCACTGTTTCTGGGGCCCAACTCACAGGAAAATCGAGGACTGTTGTATTTATTATATACACTAAGATTCTTGGGTTTGAGGTGCTAAAAGGTGAGGCTATGGAAGGCAGATACTGAGGAAATATAATTCTCACATTTGTTGCCTGGCTCAGGCTGGGTCTTAAAAATCAGACCCTTGCCATCAGAGATACTTGTGCCAGGTCTATCTTGGGATAGACTCAGACATCATCATGGCATGGCTGTATCAGGGCTGGTGTCATTGTGGGGGAACGCTTCTTCTTACACCCTGCGGTCACCAGGGTGGGGGACATTTTGATGACAGACTGGAGAGCCCCTCAGCCAGGAGAGCTTGGCTGAGGAGGGAGAGCAGAAAGAGGAGCCAGCCAGAAGAACAAGGAAGGATTAGGTCCAGCATTTTGTGAACCTGGACACTTGTACAGAGCATTTCCAATATGAAGTATGGCACAAAACCCAGGTCTTTTAAAAACATGTTCCTTTCCTGAATCAGAGAAACATCTTTTTGGAAGTAGTGATGAAGCTTCTCACGAATGGCAGATCTTGTACCCTGGGATTTTCTTACTCCCTTTGTCTTGTCTTGCATGGATATAAACAATAGCTTCACTGTTTTACAGCAAAAATACAGAGGTTTTTGTTCTAAAACTGTTAGGAACCCACAGAAAACTAATATCCATTTATTAACAATATACATGGAGGAATTACATTTCTCTTCCAATCAGGGTTTCATTAAGGCATTCTCTGTTTCTTGAAATTCAGGAACAATAATTTGCAAAGAAACCTTTAATCAAAACAAAGGAATTGAATTCAGATTTTTTTTTTTTTAGCTTAGGAGAAGAACAGAATGTTTGTGGGAACAATTCATTATTCTCTAACATTGTCTCTTTAGATGAATCTTTCTTTAGTATGCATGAAAACTGCTAGATTGCTGACTCTAGGCACATAAAGACCTGTGTTTACACATAGCTCGGGCATGGTCAAAGTAAATTTGCTGGCTCAGTCTACATCATAATTAATTGGTATTGAGCTGTTGAACAGCGCTGAACTGAGCTTGGGACACCCACTTAAAAAGAAATTGCAATGTTTTGAAATTTCTTTTCATACACAACAAATGCATTTACAAAAGAAAATCCTTGCAAATCAGGGTGGTTTTGTTTTCATTTGGGGGAGCAGTGACACAGTGTCAGACATGAAAAAGTCTTCCTGGGACATCAACAGCTGCTGACTGAGATTAACACGGGTAATACAGACAAAACCGCAGCTAACAGGCTACTCATTTCATTCAGCAGGTACCGGAGCATCCAACACCTGGATTCAATCATCTTTTAACAAACTGAAGGTGGGTATCAGAAGAGACTTCCTACTCCTTAAAGCAGTAAGGCTGTGGAACAATCTTCCCGTGGGGATAGTGGGAGGGGAAAAAAGCAAACTATTTTGAGGTTGAACTGGGTACATACAGAGCTTTCTCAACTTAATACATCAGGAAAATTTCTGTGTAGCTAAAGAGTGTTTCCTGAGCTGGATGAATAAACCTGTTAAAGAACTAAAGAGACAACATAAGAGCCATACAGACCCAGAGCAGTCTTCAATTAGCTGAACTCGCTGACTGCAGCCTGTATATTCTGACAGTGAAGGACTGCACAAGTACCCTTGTGTGCTGTGTCGAAGGAGCCAAATGGAAACTCGCCTTTGACCAAATCTGCAGCTGTGATGTTAAACTCACCTGCAAACTAATATTTCTTTTTCAGTTTAAAAGTAATTTTACTGTCCTTTAGACTTTATCTTAAAAGCTTGTGGGATGACTTGGCTAGGACTGAGAACAAAACTGCTCTGTGATCATGTTTTTGGTGAGGAATGATTCAATATTCAACAGGACACTTCTCACAATTTAAAATCAAAAGAGATTTAAAATCATTTAGTACAAATTTTTAAAACCAACAAAAAAAAAAGTCTTTGGAATGGCAAACAAAGAGAAATCGGGTAAAACTTCTGATTAGCCATTCAAATTCATTCCCTCCCACCATCCTAGAATTTCTAATACTTCTAAAGAAAATACATGCTGAAAGTTAAAAGGGAGAAAACAATAGAATAATAAACTTGAATTGCACATAAAAGGAATAAGTGGGAGTATGGGAACATATTTGTAACTATTTTCTTATCGTTAAGTAGGGCAAAATGACTCCAGAAAGGCATGGCATTATTTAAACCACACTCATATTTTCAATGTACAATTTCCTTAAAGAGAAAAATGACAAGACAAATTGACACAGGGTATTAATGATAAGAAATCCAGTTATGTTTTTACATCATTGGTTTGTTTTTGAATCAGTGACTTAGCATGGGATTCATTTACTTAAATGATATACGTTTAAGCTGATAACTTTAGACTCTCTCTGTATTTGGTGGACAGAAAGGACACTAGTAGAACGCAATTTGTTGCATCCTTTTGTAGACCTCTGAAACAGGTTGATGAACTGCACTCTCAAAGTTTCGTTCCAGTTTCATTCAGGGACTATAATGACAGTCGAGCATAACTAGCATAACATATAGACATCTGCTGTGCAGAAATCTCAGTTTAGTCAAGATGAATCATTCTTACAGCATGATTTAGTTGCTCACATGCAGGTATGCAGTGCCGTCGGAAAGGGTACTGGAGATGTCGATGTGACAGTGCAGATAAGAGATTGGATCTAAGGGGGACCCATGCGCTTCCCTAACAGCAACTAGATAGGACGCCCTGCAGCGTCTATAGCATAGTTGCACTCCATGTCTATGTGGACACAACTGTATTGAGCCAGTGTCATCGCGCTTTACTATCTGCTTGATATATCACTGCAATGAAGGGATATAGCAGCTATTTACACAGGTTGGGAACCGGGCATCTAATGCAGATGCTTTCATTTCAGCAGATTGGATTTCCATCTGGAGGTCCTCAAAGGCGCTTACTTTTCCCTGTTAGTTATAAAGTGAATTTTGGCACTCACTTGTGGAAGGATGTTGCATTAGATGCCATGAGCTGAGTGTAATTCCTGTACCTAAATGGACAGGATCATAATTCATGCACCTATTTTTTAAAGTAACTCAATACAGTATGTAGCTTTGGTATTTCTAAGAAAAGTGATCCTTAGTCACATCCCAATGCAGGTAATAGGTTTTTGCAGCTGTTTTCACTGTATCTTTAGCATTGCTGAGGACTCAATGAATGCCAGATCTTTGTATGCTGGGTGCTCAAAATTGCAGTTGTCTTTCAAAACTGTGGTGCTGCATTGACCTAAAAGCACAAATTCCTACATTTCTTTGGGGGATTTTTTGTTTGTTTTTCTGTTAAAAAAGAAAGGACAGTCCTTCAGGCAGGGTATGAGTTGGGACGTGGTAACCTAGAGTGCCAGGACCTTCCTGTGTCCAGACGGGTCACTTCAGACGTGATGCAAATACTCCTGAGGCATCCAAAGTAAACATCTACATTTCGGTGAGTCACCTACCTTCCTTTTATACTTTTTTGTTTTTTGGTTTTTGTTTTATTTTTTTAGAAGAACAGGATGCATCTGAGATCCAGTTTCTCTCATCTTAAGGTAGACATTTACAGATACATTTGGAGCACTCATGCTCCAAAAGTGCCTGTCCTCTCATTGACTGCAAAGGTGACAATATCAGATGCTTTCTAAAGACGTGCTTGTCTCTAGGAGACAACTCTCTCCTTAAGACTTCTCTGATTTTAGTTGGTTTGGTGGTCTCTTTGTCTGTGCTTCATTAACCATATACCAGTTGGAGGAAGCAGCACCTCTCTGACATAGTGCTCTTGGGACCTAGTGACCTGAGCTATGCAGAAACTGCAGTAATGAGGTACCTAAAATACATCATTTTGGTCTGCTAGAATTGAGAAAAATTCCACTGCTTTTCCAAATAGTCCTCTACCCCCATCTACCATTTATTAAGTTTCTTTTCAGCTCACTGGCTTTTTTTTTTTTTAAACCCGGTTGTCTAACCACAGATCTGCTGGGAAACACACCAGATATATCAGTGAATTCAATATAAATACAGAAGGAAGAGCTGGCTGACATTTAGAGAAACTGACCTTTTGACAGACAAGCTAGTACGTGATTGGAACACTGCCTCATTCAAGGTTTTAGGAGGGTTATTCCACACAATAAACAATGTAAAAAGTAAAAGGCATTTGGAAAGCATAAAGAGTGAGGTCCTTTCATCTTATCTAGTACCAAAGCACAGGCTCAGTTCTATACTTTTCAGTACTTCTGCATTATTTTACTCAAATGTACATCTTGGGAAAAAAAATAAAAATAAGATTTTATTACTGACAGATCATTTAAGCATTTCAGCAGACACTGTAACAAGTTAGTCAAGTGATTTTTTTTGTCTTTCTTTGTAATCTTCAATTCTCTCTATTGGTTGTTTATCTAATCTGGTTTATCTTTGTCTTTTCTTCAAAGGTCATTTGATAAAACTGTTTTTAGAAAACTTTTAAAAGCATTGTTTAGACCAGCCAGAATCAACAGCTTTGTTACTAAAGGCTTGCATTTTCCTGCTCTTGTAGAATACAAAGGGTTTGAAAGGGCTTTTTCAGAAAACTGTTTGAAAACAGAGACAATATGATTGTATAGAGAAAACATTAAAATTTAAAGACTCTAAACCTTTTAAAGTAAAAAATATCTTTTGTTCCTTTTGTTTTCCTCTATAGTAGACAGATCAGTCGGCTAGGCACTTCCAGCACTCACACAAGCAGTTCCAATTAGTTTCATTTTCAGTCCAAGTATAATCCCAAAGAAAGCAAAAAAGGTAAGACCAAGACAAAATGGAGTAGAAAAAGCATGCTTTAAATTGTGAAAAAATTTGTCTCATTAGTTTATCTTAAAGGTCTGGTCTTTTTCTTATAGAAAAGTTGGCGATTTCTCCAGTTGGCGATCCCAGTTTGTGAGCTAGGAAACTAGGAGAAGTTCTGATTAAAATTATGCCTACTAAACCTAGGATTGGATATATTGGAAATTTACGTTTTTGCCAGCATCAGTCAGTTGCTGAAACAACTGTATTTTTTTTTAGTAATTCCAAAGTGATTCAGAGAGACACCCAACTGACAAGTTCAGGAATGCAATGTAAAGCCCTAATTAAATAACACTGGAAGGAACTTTTTCTATAGGTTAGCCTTCCACAGGCCATTTCACTTAACAAAAACTTTTATAACCATACTTTATAATAGTATATAATCTCTTCTTAAATGATCTCATACACTTACTACACACAAAAAGTCTGGTACTTACACCAGATTGAATAGCCTTGATTACGTAACCCAGGAACTGACCCCAGTACTGGCCATCTCACCACTCTTCATTTTTGCTTTTCAATTCAGAGGTCGATTTTCTGCACTTTTAAAAGCCACTCGGTAAACACATGGTGACAGCTACAATTGCAAACCTTGCAGACCACTCGTTGCTGAAAATGTTGCCCCATACATTTCACTTCACACTTCAAAAAGAAGTGTCAATTTTTTTTTT
>NW_010393903.1:0-414 GCF_000710305.1 Buceros rhinoceros silvestris
AGAACCACCTCCTGGAGAGAGAGCAGCTCCGCGGCAGCGTGCAGGGAGGCAGGGGGGCTCCGGCAGAAAAGCGTCCGGCTCGCTGCGCTCACCGAGCAGCTGGAAGAAAGGTGCAGGGGGCTGCGGGAGACCATCTGGCCCCTGATGAATACCCAGTGCCACGGCGCGCCCAAAGCTCCGCCGAGGGACCGGGCACGGAATCGTTTCCTTAGGGGAGAAAGAGAAGAGAGCTGGAGAAAGAAGAGAGCGTGCCGGAGCTGTGCCGCACAGCACCAGCTGAGTGAAGTCTCGCCGAAGGCGGCTGAGGTGGTGCTCCAGGCCCAAGAGGCTGCAGGCAGCAAGGGCTCCTGTTATGGGAGCAGCCTCAGCCAAAGGTGTGAGGAGACGGAGACGCAGCTTCTGGGGGGGACAGAT
>NW_010393903.1:565-12611 GCF_000710305.1 Buceros rhinoceros silvestris
CAAATGTGTGAGGAGACGGAGACGCAGCTTCTGGAGAGGACAGATGAATACACCAGGCTGGCTGAAGAAAATTCTCACCTCCAGAAGAGGTGTGCTGAGGAGGAAAGGTTCAAGCTGAGAACACTGACCCAAAGGGGCAACTGATGCGAGTGGCCGAGGAGCGAAATTCCACCACCCAAACCACCTTCGAGCCTGACTGGAAGCTGCACAGCACAGACTGGAAGCTGCACAGCACAGACTGGAAGCGGCGAGAGACATGGCAGAAAGTTCTCAGGGAGAAGTCAAAAGGGACCATGGAGAACCCAGGCAACTGTTTTGAGCCCAGGTGAGTGAACCAGGGGTTCAGAGCCCCTCAGTGTCAGCTTGGGCAGAGGAAAGCCCTGGGTCCTGCCTTCTTCCACTGGAGGACCCCGCAAGGAGACAGAAGAACCAGTAGCAGACAAACTGTCCGTCATGCTGCAGGCTCTGGGACAGCGACTGGGTCCGCTTCGGGCACTCACAGCTCGACACGGCTATGATCCTTGTGGTGGTCCCAGTTCAGCAGCCTGAACTAGAGCTTCCTCCAGCTGCTGGACAATCTGCTTATGTCTTTGGACAGGTGGATGAAGACGGTTGGTCTGTGGGAGAGCTGGCCGATGGCACAGGAGGATTTGTCCCCTCTGATTTTGCCAAAGACAATTCAGATGACAACCTGGAAAAGGAGAGCTGGAATGATCCTCTTAATTTTATTTTCAGTCTCTTGCCTATTTTGGAGGAAGATGATCCTGATGTGTCTGGTGGGGGCTAAAAAGCATAAATAAACATAGTCTATACTAACCCCCAGAATATCTACAGAAGTGAATTTGTACTTAGAAGTGTTTTGGTTTTTTTTTTTTTTTTTTTAGATTTTTGTAGAAGGTAGGAGGCCTCCTATGGGCCCAGCAAAGCCTGGATGAGGCCCCCGGGCACTCTGGAAGGTCATTAGGGTCCCTCCCTCCAGAGCCCGGAAAAAGCCCCAGCACCTTTCCACAGGACAACTGTCACGCCAGAGCACCACTGCTGCTGGCAGCGATGGGGACCCTCCTGTCAGCGATGGCTGCTGTGCATGTCCTTGCTGTAGGGAACAGGGAGCAGAGAGAAGTGAAACACGAGTGGCATCACTGCAGGGACTGTCGGCCCAGACGTCATTCATGCGCCAGGAAGGGATGTTTGTGGGGCACCTCAAACCCACCGGTGGCCTGGCATTCGCAGATTGCAAGTAAGCTGAATGAATAGGTTGGGTTTGGCCAGGGCTTCCCAGAGGGTCCCCTGACCCTTCCCCAGTCCAAACTGGTCCTGCAGGTCTTTTTGCTCAGAGGTGCTTCTGCCGTGTCCTGCCGGTGTTGCCCGTTAAAGCACTCTGGAGCACGAAGCCTGATGCCTGGCCGTAAGACAACTTCTGGAGCTCACCTGGTGCAGGTGTGTGCCTGGGCAGTTGCTGCTCACACAGACAGTACTCAGAGGAACTGGTGCTCGAGGACATGCCCTGTGCTGGATGACTGTGTTCCTTGGGAGCACTTCACTGAGGGTTTCTTGACAGGTTGCTTTTTTTTTTTTTTTTTTTTTTTTTTTTTTTTTTTTTTTTTTTTTTTTCCAAAAAAGGGAGTGCCCTGGTCTAACTCCATTGCTCCTCCTAGAAAATAAGGAGCACTCAGGCTTTCCTCCTGCCTGGACCATTGCACACCATTCTCCAGTGCTGCCTCCTTCCATGTCTGCCAGCTGCATCTCCATCCCCGGGGAGATGATGGAGGAACAGATCCTGGAAACAACTTCCAGGTTGTCTTTTGAAGAAGAAAGTGATGGGGAGCAGTCGGCAGGGATTTACCATAAGAGGCGGTTTTGCCTTATACTGTGCGACAAACGAGGCAGGAAGGTCAGCTTACTCATATCAAATGAACCTCTCAGGGACCAGTGCTCGGAGGGTGTCCCCTCCCGAGTTCCAGCTGGCCACTCATCTCGACAGAGAACTACAGCTCAAGCTTTACCGAGTCCTGAAGTACCATCAATTTTCTTCCTGTCTCCCAGCATTTCCGCCAGCAGCACACCCCATTTGACGGTGTCTACCGAACGCCCCATGACTGATGCTGCCCCTGGTTTTAGCACCTTCTCGGGGAATGCAGATCCTGAAAGGACAATCAGGGGACCTCACCCAGCACCAGCAGTGTCATATGCTGTCACCACACTCAACAGGTCAGGAGCCTGGAGAGTCCCACCTGGGTCACCAAACTGTTACAGGGGGCTCTGGCTGGCAGCATGAGCAGGACCCCATGTCACACCTTATGAGTAATTTTAGGACTATTCACATAGCTGCTTTTACAATCACATCAGCTGCTGATGGAAAGCATAGTGGGCTGGGGGATTTCTTTGCTTCCATGCGCAGCCTTTTGTTTTTCTTTACTAAACTGCCTTTATCTCAGCCCACAAGTCTTTTTTTTTTTTTTTAATCTTATTTTCTCCTTCCCTGTTGTGCTGAGGAGGGAGGGTGATAGGGCTTCTGGGTGGGCAGTGGTCAGCCAGTCATGGTCAATAGGGACAGGACAAGTGGTGATGGTTTTAAACTGAAAGGACAGATTTAGACTGGACACAAGGAAGACTTTTTTTTTTATAATGAGGGTGGTGAGGCACTGGAACAGGCTGCCCAGAGAAGCTGTGGATGCCCCATGACTGAAGTGTTCAAGGCCACGCTGGATGGGGCTTTGAGCAAGCTGGTCTAGTGGAAGGTGTTCCCCTCCATGGCAGGGGGGTTGGAACTAGATGATCTTTAAGGTCCCCTCCAACCCAAACCATTCTATGATGCTGTGATGGAGAAAACTGTGTCACTAGGTACAGCACTAACATGTTCCCTCACCTCAAAGCCAGCAGTATTCAAACACTCAACAGCCAGACACACAGTTAGATTGTGCTTGTACACAGCAGTCATTTCAGAAGCATCAGAAACAGGGTCAGAGAGTCCTTCCCAAAGTGTCTGTAACACAAGCAAGTGTTAAAATAATGAAATCAAACCTCCGTACCTGTTCAGAAATGCTCACTTGCAGTTTGCAATACTAAAATTTGCTATTTAATGCAGCGTGGAGTACTGGTGCAGGCACCAATACCAACAATAGTAGCAGCAGAGCCAAAACATGGAGAAATCTGTTACAGGCAGATGTAGGATTATGCAGAACATAGAAGCAATGATGAGGCATGCAACTGCAAGATGGAAAGGCAAAACCCCTCACGAGATATGATCAGAAACAGAAAACCGGCACCCAAAAAAGCGAGAAGCGGGCCAAAACAGGAGGAATTGAAGGAGCCGAGATGAGAGACAGCAGGCACAGGTGGGACAAAGGAGCATTTCATCGCCCCAGTGCGGTAACGCTGGTTATTTGGAACAGTACCTACGCCACACATTCAGAACGACACTCGTGTTGTTTTCTTTGCAGTAGCTAAAAACAACATTTTTGCATTTGAGAAAATACTGCCGCTTGCCTTCCACTCCCGGAGCCAGTGGGGAGTTAACCGTTGTGTTCCCAGCCTAAGAGACAACCTCAAGTCAAGCAATCCGCACGTACACCACAGAGCTCCCGACTCACCTTGTCCAGCTGCTGCGCGTTCTGGACAGCTCAGTCACAAAGTGACAACACTTGGCGAGTATTTGATTTGCTGCTAGAACAGCTCAAATGTTATTTCCACCTCCTAAAATGTGGAGCCAAATCCTTTGGCGAGTTCCCATGAGGTATCTATACAGACCTAGTTCCACAAACGCTGTGTTCTGGTATTTAACTACTGAACCCACTTGAGAGCTGTGGCAAACCAAATTACAGCCTTTTCGCATGGCCACTCATGACCTTCAGTTTAAGGAGAAACAGGGAGCAGTCCCTGTCACAGGTTTTTGCTGACATTCGGCGTTAAACTTTCTATGTTTGCCATGTCTTTGCTGTACGACATTCTACTGATGATGCCAGCATTGTAATTCATTTACAGCATGTTATGGACAGTCTCTGCTGAAAACTTATGGCCCCAGTGAGTCTCAGAAGCATGCCCACCCTTCAGGCGGGCTTCAGGGCCACCCGAACACAGTGCTCCATGCAGGCACACCGAAGTTTCCACCTAGCAAAGCACACACATCACTAAACCACATATTCTGTACTACATTATGAGTGCATTTGTGCCTACCCGAGTATACCTGCCAAGTCATCATCTTTTGTAACAAGCTGCCCAGGATGTGGTTTAATTGCATTAAGTCACCAAACTATCAAAGATAATTTGACATGACTGAAGGCAATATTCCATTTTTCCAGAGGTTTCACAGTCAACTTAGCAGGGGGCAATACCACACCACGGGTTAGTGACAGATTCCCTAACCATCAGCTCAAAGCTTTAAAATTCTCCTAAAAGTAGCAGATACAAAGTGTGTTTACATATGGTAAATTAGCAATCAACAGTGAGTTATTTAAAGGTTCAGCACTCTTTATACTTGAGAAAGAAAACACAGGGCAACAAGAAGCAAAGTCACAGCAAATTATGTCTAAGAGATTCCTGGGTTTAAAGTATATCCATTAAAGAACACTCTTACAAAAAGCTACAAAGAATTTAAGTCTCACAGTTTAAGAGAAGATGGAGAAAGAACGCACCTTGTTTGCCTCAAATGTAAAATATTTCAAGCAAAATAAACTACAGGATTATCTCTGCCTTTTTCTGTAGGAGCCCAAAGCTCGTAGCACTGAGCTGCAGTGAGTAAAGTGAGGTGGTGTCATTACCAACTGAACGCGTGACATACGGAGCTGTATGATGCACACACAACACTGCCAGCTTTCACAGCACAGATCTTCTTCCTTGCAGGGTTTTACAAAGGATATGATCTGACTAAACGCTCTTCAGAACATGTAAACAACCCTGACAGTTTTCCTCCTCCCTCCTCTAAGCACACTGAAGATGAGACTACAGGTAGTTCTATGCCTGCAAAAAACACTTAGTTTTGAATGAAGACAATCTCCTTCCAGTTCCAGGTTAAATATTTACCACTTAGGTTTTTTTCCTAAAACGTATGGAATTATTCTTATTGACAACTTCTCAGCATAAATATATTTAAGACTTCTAGCTATCCATCTCTGAACAGGAAATCTCTATGATGTCAATTAATCAAGAACTATTTGAAAATTGAATTAAGAAAGTGTCTAATTCCATGGCTCTAAATGTAACAACATAGAATTTGATACCAAGAAACTTTCAAACTGGACATCACAAAGGAAGCCTTCCATCCCACCAGCATCACAGGCCTCAAAAAGTCACAGGCGCTTCAAGCACACGGTGAGGTTTACAAGGGAAAGGAGCCTCTGAAAGCTCAGTTTTATACTGGATTCTTTATCATCTCAAACACGAACAAATCAATGAACAAAGAAAATTGTAAGATGTTCAGTTTAAAAGCAGAGATTTATATATGTACTTAAAAGACATAAAATAATAATTCTTTTTAAATATTATATGAACTTTATTGCATATATCATTCCATAACAAAACCTTTAAGTTACTGAAGGTGGGAGATATTTATCTGGATAGAGCTGTCTGTCAAAGTCACGTAAATCATCTTGGAGATTACTGAACCATTTGATTTCAAATTCTGTGGCTGATGCAGTTACCAGTGATGACAGCGCTGAAGGGCCAATACATTTTACCTCACCCTGAAATTCCTCTTTTAGTTTCTCTGGTATAAGATCCTGCTCCATAACCTGCAAACAGAGTAAGAAAGAAGATGGGAAACAAGAAAATAACTTGCAGAGAAAACAGCAAATATGATGTTAGTAACAGATCTTTACAAGAAAAGCCCTTGACACAAGCCACACGCCACCTGAACGGTTTCCAAGTCACGATCAAGTTGTCAGCCTGTTGCATTCTGCAATAAACACGGAGAACTGAGCCCAAGCTTCACAGCTGCACAACCCCACCCAGCTTCTCCCCCCGCTTCCACAGGGGGATTTTTACTCTCTGAGTAGCAGCGGGAGTCTCAACGCCAGCTCTGCATTCAGTGCTCACCCTGCAACAGCTCCAGCACTCTGATGCCCTGGTGGGAACGAGGGCGACCAAGGGACAGCCAGGGGAGGCTCCTTTTCCCAACCTTTTCAAAACCTGAGCTAGTCTGCACGCCACTGCCCTCTGAAGGATGAAATCCCACAGGACCGCCTGCCAGCCCGGCAGTGCCTTGGCTTTCACCATGAAAGCTGCCACACTGACAGCAACGTTAGATTCAAGCTGGCTTCCTTTGGTTCCTTAGGATAAAAGTCAGAAACTCTACAAATAACTCTAAAAATGTTTAATCTCTATGAATAAAGTCATGCAGTGTTACTCTGCTCCTTTGTATTTCTTTAAAGCTAGAAGCCCGTACATCAAACAGAACAAAGGAATCACGTAAAAGGATGTCTCTGGCTTTTTCTGAAAGTGTTTAGTACTTTTTCTGGAAGTGTTTAATACTGCTGTGGCCATCAAAGTGATCTCCACTTCCATTTCTCACTTGTGATTCACTTTGTGGCATCTAAAATTCCTGAGATAAAATCTGCATCCCAGGAAACGCACGCGATGACACGTCTGCAAATACAAGTCCAATGAGAAACTTTACAACCCTGAACACTCCCGAAAGGAGAATCTCAGCAGAACAGATAGACCTGCATGACACAAGCCAGCGCTGCACCGGTATCACTGTCAGCTGCAGTTAACACACTACCAGGGCGACCCGTCCCAGCTAATTTACCTGGCTTCCTCGCACAGTTAATGAGCTCAGGGGAGCGTGACGCTCACAGGACTCTGCCTGAACTGGCTCAGGTACCTCAACCAGCCTACGTCTAGCTGAGAACTTGCACACAGGGGAACATCTCCTCACCTTGGTCATCAACAGCAAGGAGTTTTCACTGAAACCCAGTTGTGCCACTTTGTCATCGATTTCTTTTTGACCTTTTATGTTATTCTCTAGCACGAAGGATGACTGTTGCAACTGGGTGAGCTGAAGTAAAAGCCTGAAATAAAAAAGGAAGTTAAAAGGAGGCACGGCTGGCAAAACGGTAAGTCAGCAAACCTAAACCCAGCCAAACTGTACTACTTTAAAACAGTTCTCCCTGACTTTTGCTGACACTGTAAAAACTGCAAAGAAATTAATACATCCGTACCAATGTACCCTGGGTGTGGTATACCCGTGCCATGACAGAAGTACTGAGGAGACAACATGCCAAGCACCTCTGGTTGCTCTGTGCAAGCGTTTTTCTCCTTGTGTATTCGTCACACAACTGAAAAGAGGAGTGTGGATCTGCTCGTGCTAACTGCAGCGCATCAGGGGTCCCACAATCCTACTAAGGCCCAACAAGACAGCAGCGGAGTCTTGCCTAGTGCAGTGACCATCTATGCTCGTAACCTGGGCAGCTAGAAATCCGGGGATGTTAGACAAATACCAAACATCCTCCCCACATAGGCCAGCCCTGGAGTATTTTCTAACATCTTTCACCACAGTTTTATGTTGAAGGCAGTGCCCCGGAAGTCACCACCGTGATCCGGTGACGGTTAAGACACTGCGTTCACCACATGGCTTCATGTCACGGACAGATCCATCACCAACTGCTCAACCACAGAATGCAGCAGCAGTTTCCAGAGTCCTCCTCACACCAAAGGACGGTAAAACATGTCGGTAGGGAAACAGTTAAATGATACACGTGTTATAATAAAGGTGTGCAATTTTATAAGGAGAAGGTTTAAGATCTCAGATGAAAATTTTCATTTCAGCATTTTAAACATCAAAATTAACAAGTTCTGAGCCATAAACCATTTGTAAATTCAATAAAGTTTTGACTGGAAAATTCAAAATAAAAATGGAAAATATTTTTAATTTGTAAAGTGGTTTTGTTTCAAAACTTGCTTCAACGTAATGTAAGAAAGAATGAAATCTCAATGAAAATGAAACAAACCCATTTCTCCATCTTTTTTCCTTGTTAGCAAAACAGAACTGCAAAAAACAGAACTGCATTTCCTACAAAAAGCAATACTACCATCCCTTTTCCAGGGGCAATGTAACGGGCACACAGGCTTATGCAGCATCCACATCTCACAATCCAACAGACCTGAAAACATTAGACAACCTATACAACGCATAGCCCTGGGCAGGGGGCAGGGTCCAGCTCACTCCTGGACAAGTGTATCTGCAAATACAAACCACAACACTTCGTGAAACTGTACAGCCAAGCGAGGAAATCCCGCAGTTTCTAACTGTCCGGGTGCTGAACCATTTCCACCGAAACACGCAAGGCAGATTATTTTCATACAAATGCAGCTTTACTATTCAACGTCAGGACTAAATCTATTAACTTCCCCCAAGCAGAAATTAAAGTCCCTGTCTCTCAGTCACAGTGCAGTTAAAAGCTACTATCTCTTTTTTTACATTTCTTAGATCTTGCCCTAGCAGGGCACTTACACAGTGTTCTCTGTAAACATTTGTGGAGGTTCATAAAATGGCTTTAAATACAGCTGGTGACTGTAATACATTATTAAGAGGCAAGAGGGGGGGAAAACTCCAAGACTATTTAACAAAACCAGTTCCTAATTATTTCTTTGGAAGATGATGTTTTGGGGATTTTTGTTGTGCGCAAGAGTATTAAAAAGAGAGGGAAGAAAAGGGAAGAGCATTTTAATGCAGCCCTGTCAATCAGCTGTCACAGACTTCATTTTTCAACCTCATCCACTAGGCAGATTGGGCTGTTATTATTATAAAATACATTTTCACTCAAGCATGAGGCTTCAGGCAAATAAGACAGGTGGCACTCGCAGACGAAAGACTGGCCGGCCTTCCCTTTGGGCCGCTTCTGCTGCTGCATCTTTAACACCAACCTAACAGCAGCATTTATGAAGAACAAGCCCTTTGTGCAAGATTACTTGGAAAGCTTCACAAACTAAGGTCATTAAAAAACATTTTACTTCTCCACAGCGCATGACAGTGGTTTACTCTTTCCACTCAGATTTAGGCTGTTAACAGCGACCATGCTAGTGGGTTTTGCTTTTTAGAGCGGAAGCAATAGCAGGGTGCTTCTATGCTGGCGCTGCCAACACCGCAACACACATTTAAATTGAAAATGTAAACTGAAAACATTAGGGTTAGGAAAAACATGCTTTAAATTGTTCTCCCCTGGGAGAAGTTAACATTATTCTAAGAATATTTTTAGTTACCTTGCTCTAATAAATGAGGCACATGCCTTTATCTTGACTTTCTTGGACATGTTCTGCTTCCCAGACTCGGAGGCTGTGTGTTTCCTGCCATCTGTCCTTCCCAGTTCTTCTGAAGTGCAGAGCAATTCTTTTGCAGGTTGGCTGCTGCTACGAGTCACTGCATTCTGCCTCTCTGCTTCTGTAGCACGGCTGGACCAAGGGCCTTCCTTCTGGCCATCTGATCTATGACGCTGCAAATTAATCTCTTCTCCAGTTGATATTTTGAAACTATTATCACTTGCACTACACTCTTCAGACTGATTTACTTTTGTTTCTGGAATGGCTAATGAAGACAAACTCTGTAAAAGGCTCATATAAGCTTCCGCAAGTAACTTCCAGTACCAAGGGTTGAAAGGATGTAAGCAGATCAGTTGCTGCAGACACATGATCTTTTTCTCTACATTTTCCAGACCCTGGTAAATGGCAAGCTGCAGGTTGAGAACCGTTGTTAAGTGATCCGTGTTAGTAGCGCCGTTTCTCTAGAAACAAAATACAATAGATTAAAACCAGCAGTAGAACAGAATCGTCCTTCACAGCCTGAAAAATGACACACAATTATCACTAAAGGTAACTTTTCAATTGCACAAAACTGCGCTCTTGATTTCAAATGATACAACCTGATACAGATCACGCATGATCAAGCTGACAGCATTCCCTCTGGCTGCCTTCTCTCAGCCTGAAAGGCACGAAGGCCCCGAATGCTGTCATTTGTTTATGTGCCTTCAGAGTTTTATTCAGCTGCCCTTCTTTGTAGTATAAACACATTTTATATATAATAAACTGCAGCAATAAAATTCTAGGAGACTTCGGAGCCTCCGGTCTTTTTCCTTTATGGGGAAAACTCGGTCTGTAGTTAGGTACTCTTCTTGGTGGCAGTTTGGCAGAGAGTATATGGAAATAAAAGGGAGTTTTGAACCACCATTTTTATAGTGGAAAGATTTAAGCACCCATTTACCCCCTTTCTTGTAATTCCTATTACATTACATTAATTCTGCCTGGCAGAGCATGATATTTAGTCCCTTCCAGGACTACCAGCCTCCCTGCACAGGGAGCTCATTGTGGTACAGGGCGTTCTGATTTCTAAAGAGTGATTATATCGGCAGTGACGGTTATCCTCTGTTGTCCAAATACTCTGAGCACTGAACATGCTGAAGGATTACACATATGAATATTATTTTTCCAGAAAATGCTACATATAAAAGAACTACCGGCAATATTTTCACACTCAAAGCCTAAAAGGAAGATTGCATTATGTACCATTTTTTCTGCAATATCCAGAGCCTCCTCGTGCCTTCCTAGGCGAGACAAACACCGAGCCTGGCCCTCTTGGACATCCCGTCTCATTGCAATGTTACTGGGAGGTAAGAGGAGTAAGCAGTTTGAGTATTCACAGAGGGCTTTCTAGTAGCATCGACAAAAAGAAAAGCCAAACAAAACAGTGAGAGATTTTCAGTTAAAAGCAAACTTGACAGTATGTTTTGTTTATGACTACAGTCACAAAGGGATTTCAGGAGCTGAAGTCCACATTTTCGTTTCTCCGGACTCAGCTACCACCTATGCCAGCAACACATGAGGGCCCCAGTACACAGCCAAGTCTCGACAGCGATGAGCAACCTCCGCCCTAACTCGTGTTTAAACCCTGGCATCTGCCCATCTTTCCCCCACCAGGCCTGATCCAGAAAGAATCATCTACCCACCCAGGCAATACCTGACACAAGGCGTCTTTCCCCCAGCTACCAACTCCAAAATCAGAGCACTCATCCTGAATGTGGGGGACCTCGTTTCAAATCCATGCCATTCTCCCCAGGAAGCCTTGAACCTGCAAGCACTTCACCTCACACAAATTATCGGCAAGTTGGAGAATACCACAAGGAAGGTGAATCTCCATTGTTCCTGGAGGGTGGCTCTAATTTGCATTAAGTAATTAAATATTAATTGGGCTACGGAAAATACAAAAATGAGCAATACGTCTGTAGCTTAATGCTCAGGGCACTCACCAGGACTCCAATTAACATTTAAATACATTAAATTAAGTATTCAGTGAAGCTAAGACTGGAATCTTGTTTTCTCCCCCTTCGCGCAAGCACTCAGACAGAAGACTGAAGAGCAGTGCTCATTTTCCCACCTCTCAAATGAATAGTTAATTATTCCTTGCAAACTTGAGTGCTTCTAAATACGTCCTAGGAAAATGGCTGAAATATTTCCCTTCCGTGGTGTTAGGCTCGCATCGCATTCCTCCTCAAGCAAAAAAGAGAGCTCCCCTCTGCCCAGGGAGCGCAGCAGCCACTGGTGAACAGGGATGAGAGGAAGGCTGCAGGGCTCCCCTGTTCACCCTGTGACGTGACAAAGGGATGTAACCTGGCAAGAACCAGGCATTACAAATCCCAAGCAGATTCTACAGTCGTCTGTATCCTAAGAACGGGTACAGCACAGATCACCGCTGGCCCCGGCGCTTCCTATCAAGTGGCCTGGGCTGATGTAAAAACACAGCCACGAGCGAAGAGATTACTACCGGCATTTACTTTTTTCTAGCTCCGTTTCTAAGGTCAGTGCTCTCAAATCTGTAACTTTATGTGCAGTCTAGTTCTGGTTCTGTCACAGTGACCCAGGTTAGCAATGAGACTGAAGACCAGACATTTTTACCATGGATTGCTGTGACAGAAGAGGGTTATGAAGCAACAGTGTGTTCCATTAGCAGGTCTGAGGGGGTGTCATTCCTGAGAGGGCACCACAGCACACAACGAGGAGCAATCTGCTCTTCGTGAGGGTCAGCAGCCACTCTGGCTGCAGCCTGCGGCATCTTTCCTCTCAA
>NW_010393903.1:12759-13549 GCF_000710305.1 Buceros rhinoceros silvestris
GGCGTCTCGGCTGAGACTGGAAAGCATCTGTCGGGTATAGACGAGGCAGCAGTAGTGCTGGAATAACACTAAAAAGCAGAAGTCAGTGCCAACTGAGGTACAAAAAGATCCATAAATTCAATGGGCGAGGCCAAAGGAGTGGAGTCAGAAGCTGGTCTGAGGGTTCTGAAATCAGGGAGCCTGTAATACAAACCACAGCAGGAGGACGAAGCTTTCACAGTTGAAACAAGGGCAGCAGCAGCAGCTGATTTCAACCAGGAAACAGGGTAACAAAGGACCAGATCCTGCAACTAGGACTATAGAGACAGGAGAGCATCAGTGATCCGGAATACCGCCCAGAAGCTAGGCAGTGAGGACAAGGTCTAGGACTACAGCAGGCAGCAGCAGAAATGGGGAGTATAAATGCACCCTAAAGGCACAACCAGCCACCCAGACCGAGGGGAGGCAGCAGAAACCAAAGGCGAGGCTCAGACACCAACTGTCAGGAGCCTGACAACTTCCACCTGACAGCAGCAGGAGCCCTGAGGAAGGTAAGTGACAGCCAGGGGGTTGCCAGCGATCTGACAGCCTCTGCGGCACCAGCCCAGGAGCACAGAAATCCACGTGCTCAATTAACTCTGGCCGACCATGACCTCCATGGCCACAAGCACCAGCTCTGTTCACTACGGAACCGTTCGAATGTGCAAGCCTGATCGGGATCACCTCCGGGTGCAGACCAGCATTTCTGACCAGTCCACACCGGCTTCGCGCTGACTCCTGGACAGATGACATGCGGCTGGGGGAGCCTGCC
>NW_010393903.1:13646-13994 GCF_000710305.1 Buceros rhinoceros silvestris
CTGCCCCGTGGACGGATGACATGGGGCTGGGGGCGCCTGCCACAACACAGCTACCCACCGTGGCCTGACCGCAGCTCGGCCATCAGGACGGCTCTTCTCCAGGTCTCCGCGACTGCCCGGGGGACTCTGCTGCTTTCGGCACAAACAGGACCCACCAGCCGCACCACAGTCTCTAGCACCTCCGGGCCGTGGCTCAGCCGGGAGGCTTTTATACAAATGTACGTACGCACTCACTCAGCGCAGCGAGGACTACAGCATCACAACCCCCAAACTTCCACGCACCAGGGCCCGGGCTCGGCCCTGGCCCCGGGCCGCTCCGGAGCCCTGGAAATACCTCAAACTCCCGCC
>NW_010393904.1:0-1082 GCF_000710305.1 Buceros rhinoceros silvestris
ACAAGCTGGAAAACTTGGCCCATGCAAACCTCATGAGGTTCAACAAGGCCTAGTTCAAGGTTCTGCACACGGGTCGAGGCAATCCTTGTATCAGTACAGTATGAGGGATGAAGGAATTGAGAGCAGCCCTGTGGAGAAGGACTTGGGCATGCCGGTGGCTCGACAGAAGCATGGCTAGCAGGTTCAAGGGAGTTGATCCTGCTGCTTTCCTCTGCTCTGATGAGACCTCACCTAGAGTACTGCTTCCAGCTCTGGAGTTCTCAGCCCAGGAAAGACACGGACTGTTAGAGTGGGTCCAGAGGAGGGCCACAAAAATGTTCAGAGAGCTAGAACACCTCTCATATGAGGACAGGCTGTGTGTAGTGAGGTTGTTCAGCCTAGAGAAGTCAAGGCTCTAGGGAGACCTTATTGCAGCCTTTTGATATTTAAAGGGGAATTATAAGAAATATAGGGATGATCTTTTTAGCAAGGTCTGTTGCATCAGGACAAGGGATAATAATTTTAAACTAAAAAAGGGGAGAACTTAAACTAGAGCTAAGGAAGAAATTTTTTACAATGAGGGTGGTGAAACACTGAAACGGGTTGCCCAGAGCAGTGGAAACATTCAAGGTCAGATTGGAGAGGACTCTGAGCAACCTGATCTAGTTGAAGGTGTGCCTGCTCACCACAGGGGGTTGGACTAGATGACCTTTGAAGGTCCCTTCCAACCCAAAACATTCTATGATTCTATATTTTAGATACTCAATTTTCAATTCAATTTTTTTTGTTTGTTTTCTGTAGAGACATCATATAAAATATACTGTATAGAAGTACAGAAACAGGAATTATAGTACTGGCATATATTAGCTTAGAAGAGATAAATATTCTGTAGATTATAGAGAGATTTACAGGATGATAGTGAGGTATCAGAATGTATATGAGTCTGAAGCCTTACTGCATTTCAAAAGCTTCATAGAGAATGCAATCACTCCAGTAACATAGGGTGCAGTTCTGCACAGGGTTTGGGGACAAAGCTTTGGCAGAGTGGGGGGGGTGGGGGTGGGGGGAGCTACAGTGGTGGCTTCAGGGCAAAGCTCCTCCCA
>NW_010393905.1:0-16478 GCF_000710305.1 Buceros rhinoceros silvestris
CTGCGCAGACTCCGCGCCGCCGCGTCAGGGCATGGCGCGGCGCTGTCCCTGCCTCTCTGTGCTGACCGCGTCGCCTCTCGTTCGTTCCCGGCACGGCGGCTCTTAGGAGCCTTTGCTCTGGCCGCTTCGCCATGTATCAGAGCTCCCTCAGCCTTGCCAGCCCCTGGAGACCTTGCTTTAAGTGGTTTTTTAGAGAGCGAGGCAGTAAGGGTAGCAATGGCACCATTCCTTGAGCGTACGTGTTTGTTGTGGCTCTGTCACCTGAGCCCGGCCTCCGCCATCCCTTGGACAGGCTGGGCTGGTGGTTAGAAAAGACTGTGACCTGGCATCTCACCTTCAGCTCGAGAGGCTCCTTGGGCATGGAACACCAACCGTTTCTGTCAGCCGCCAACCGAAAATAGCTCCAGTCACTGGGCTTTGTTGAAGTTACTGCGAGGGCAGGGCACAGGGCAGGGCACAGGGCATGCCGAGCTGTGGGCCCAGGGTGGCCTCAAGCCTTGGTGGCTGCAGGGCAGAGCTGCCTTGGTGAGCAAAGGGGAGAGCTGGGGAGAAGGACCACCTTTGGTGGGGAGGAGAGTGGGATCTGAAAGTAGATCTTCTGTCAAGTTGCCTTGCTGTAGCCTTGCCTTTGGCACGTACACCCCTCAGAGACGATGAATCATCATATTTTTATTCCAATCTACTGAACTACTTGGTATGATTCTTCTATTTCCATTAACTCATCCTGTCACCACCTTTGTTAATCGCCTGATGCCTTCCAGAGGGAAGATCCAGAATCTGCCCTGAACCACGGAAGCCATTTCCAGCTGTGTACTTGTCATCAGTGACAACTTTCTCAGACAGGAGCAGATTTCCATTATCCATGTTGGAATTTCAATAACATCACATTTGCTCTTTGAAAGCATCACTGGTTTCCTTGATAAAAAAAAAATCACCTGTAATTAGGTCACCTTTTTGTGCTTAAAGCTAATGAACTTACTCCCTTTCAAAGACTATAGCCACCAGCTCCTCTGTGAGCCCTTTATGAACCAATTGAGAAGTGCTCTGGGTGTCTGTGACCCTTGTGCCTGCTTGTAAGCTGCTGTGTTTATCTTCTTGCTCCAGAAAAGTAAATAAAGACTAGGCCAAGCTTAAGCTTTTTTTTTTGCCCTTTCAAATGCTTCCACTTAGGTCTCCGATCATTCGCAGAGGGGTCCAAGAAGCGTCAGTACTTCTGCAGAATAGGCAGCTATCTTTCAGGGCATGCACTCAGGCGGTTTTATAAACTGGTGAGATGATGCCATGCGCTTTGACTTGGATATCTCCTCATTACCTTTCGGCCACATGTGGAGCTGGTCAGATAACAGGTGACAGAAGGTCTCAACCTTTGACTGGGCTTTGTTAAGCTTAGTTCTGTCTCTTTGCGTTTATTGCAAATATCCATCCTTTGGTACCACGCATTTTGGTCAACAGCTTTTCCCATAGCAATAATGTCATCAGCTGTATCCTGATGATGCGTCTTTGAACCAGCCATAAGTCCTAATGTTCATACTGAATGAAAAGTGAGGTCAAATGTTAACAAAAGATAACCAGGAAACATTCCTGACATGAGAAGTAATGAACTTCTGAGAATAAAACTTTAAAAGATCATATTCACTTAAAAACTCCCAAACCTTCTGAAATGTGTATCACAGGTGACCTTAATTTTGTCATTCTTTAGAATACTTGACTTTGTAGTTTTAATAACATTCTTTTACGGTCACTGTGGATGATTTGCTACATAAGAAAAAAGGAAATGCAGGAAAAAAAAGCCCAAATTTTTGTCATGTGGCATTGGGATGATGTAAACATAGGTTATCAGCTATGGACTGTACAAGCAGACATTGGCTACTTGTGCTGAGCAATTAAGAAGTGTAGCAAATCTTATTTACATGACAGATCACTTTTAGGGGATGAGACATTTAAAATACTAGGAATACTAGGTCTTGAGAATAGTCAGAGTAGTTTAAGCACACTCATCCAGTCAATACCGCTGCTGTTTCTCATGTAGCTGGTTCTGCATTACAGAGCTGGCTCTTGATGTGGAAGCAGAGCTGCACACTCATCAGTCGTGTGTCACATGCTGTCTGCTGCAGAGCGTGAGCCATGCTTGGATCAGCTACAGGCACGCCTCAGATGCTACTCTGTGACTGTAGGTGTCCAAATCATATTGCTGCCTTTCCATCCCAGGGCAGACAGCACTGAGTTAGGGCAAACTCCGTTTCATAAACTCATTGGAATATTCAAAAAAAAAAAGAAAAAGGCCATATTCCCTCTGATTTATATGCTTTGTAATACAGTGCATAGTTCACTTTCTTGCATGTCTCTGGTTTGCCTTCTGCACTCCCTTAGCCTGCTTAAGTGTATTTTGTAATGGATCTGTGTCATCTTCTACTTCTGGCTGTTATTCCTTTACAGACTCAGTCTTTCAAGGACTTCAGTATTCATCAGACATGCATGAGTGTGCCAGTGCTTCAGGCACTATCTCTGGAGGTGGTATCACTTCTTTTTTTTTTTCCCCAGTTAGATAGTTCCAAAAGCTTTGCCTTCATTTTTTTCATCTTTATTCCCTTAGGCAGCTCTCAATACAGACTTGGTATTTGCTACCATGCCTGTACAGCATTTTTTTCGTCTAGAAATTAAGCTCTCTGCTATCTGCTTTGTTTTCATGCTAATCAATCACAGTATTTTTCATGCTCTGAGTCTCCTTGGCTTGACCTTTGCCACAATGTTTCTTGTACCTCATGCTGAGTAATTAGAAAGGACACTAAATGTGTATCCCAAAATGTTTTGTAATTAAAACAACTATTTAAAAAGCTGCTGTAACTGCAGATGGTATTGTGCACATTGGTGGACATCTTGGTGCCCTTCTAGAATCCTTCCTCCTCCAGCAGGTTGCTCAGGCCCTAATCCTCTAATCTTAAGCCTCTAGAAATAGAGCTCTAAGAGCCATCTGTCAGCTTGCTCCTGTCCAGCATGGAGCAAACAAACCTAGCCTTCTTCTGAGGAGGGTCAGCAGTCCCAAGTGTAACCCCATAAGTTCCTAAGACAGGAATTTGTACCTACTAGAGTTTACCTGACACTTTTTGAACACAATTTTTTCTCTATACCAACAATACCAATTAAGTATCTTTAATTTTGTTGGTATTAACCTTGATTATATTACCTATATGTATCATAGTGTATCCCTTCTCCTATACTCTTAATCCTTGTTCTGTTTCTTTGCTTGTTTTTATCAGACTTGCATGTAATGCCTGATAATTTTCTACTGTAGAAGATAAAGAACTATATATTTGACCCTATTTATTATGCTTCCATAAGAAAAATGAAAAGGGACTCTTGCAATGAAGTAAGTCAACAAGACTATTATTAAGGAATCATCAGTAATAGCTCAACTGTATTATCTCACTAAGAAAATGCAGATTTATTACTTTCTTCATTTTGACTATCAATAGAATGGATTAAAAAATTTGTAGCAACCAAACAAGTCTACTACAGTTTGGTATCTGAGCTGATCAAATGGCTATCTTCAAATACAGAACCTGAACAAAACAACAGTAATTAAATTAATGATTGATCTTACTCATTTGGCCTTCTTTTCATTTTTGTTACTGGAAGACTGGCTGGCCACAGGAATTTTGTACTTCGAAAAGATTTACAATAGCAAAGTAATGCTAATAAAAAATACGCAAAAAACATATGCAAAAAATATGCAAAAAGGAAAATAATTTCAAAGAAGTCTGGCTTCGAGTATTATCAAACTGAACCAATTGTACTGAACTGTGTTTATCAACAGATTCTTTTTGAACACTGGCTAAACACATTAGAACCTACATCGTCAATAGCATCAAGTTGCTTACCTTGACATCGGAATCAAACTAGACAATATTTTTTACTGTCTTTTACAAAGTGAGATTAGAGATCATTTTTTACAGTGCCTTTTAAGGTCAGAATAGAACGCAGGCAAAAACCTTGAAACCTACAATGAAATTCAGTTGACATTTGTTCTTAATGAATTAAGCATCTACCTTGTCATCGGTTCTGTTCTGTTCTGTCATTAATGACGCAAATATCACCAGGTATGGAATTTCCATAACGCTGTTAATAATGCTTAATAATGCTTCATCTTCAGAAGACATGAGGTTACAAACCATTCTAACAGCTTATCCTGTTGGTAAAATACGAGTAAATAAAATGTGAAAAAGCAGTAGCAGCTTGTTTACATAGCTTGTTAGGTATAATGGCAGCCATGCAATACAAGTGCACATCACATTTGGTCTCAGTGCATCAATATTTTTCTCAATAGAAAAAAATGCTGAAAACTTCTGTCAAAACATTTTCATTTACTAAAATAAGAAAATATGTGGGAAATAAAACAGTAAAAAACCCCAGACTATCTCTGTAAAATTACCCTCTCCATTGTGTTTTTCCATTAATATTTCAAAAGGGTTCATTCTCAAATAGAAAATTCATGGGCTTCTTAATTAGGAACAAGATAAGGATCTTAATTGCCCTAAATAAAGCTAAGTTTGTGACCATAGTTTTGCTCTTGATTTCAAGCAGTGGATATAACACATCATGTCTCAGAATCATTAAGAACTCATCATTTTTATGCCCCTACTAGTTCTGACATCTCCATGATAAATCTGTCCTGCGTCCCAAACACACCAAGTATCTGAATGTCTCAGTAGTGATTGAGCTGAAGTAGTATCAGCTCTGCTGGTTAAATTACCTCAAGTAAAGGGCCGTGTTGCTGAAGGACTCATTTTATCTCCCAAACCATTACTTAAAGCTATTGTGTGTATTCTTAGAGTACTCTAGGGCCTGCAATCTAAATATAACCTTTTGTCTTCCAAGTCATTTTCTTCATTTGCAAGTAAGGGTTTTTTACTCCCTGGAGGACTACTCATCAGCTATATGAGAAAACAAGCACAACAGTTTTGAAAATTAAAGGCTGGATGCACATCAACTTTATCTGAAAAATGTATTAGATTTAATATTATGAAAATTGTATTGGAAATAACATCTCCAGTGAGCGCTGAGTCAACTTTTTAAAAAGTTACTCATACCTTAAATGCAATAACACTGATTAACATTAAATATGTGAACAGTGACTAAAACCAAATCCAGTAAATTGCCAGGAAAGGTTATGTAGATCACTGTGTGATGAGTACTGAAACGTTATTAGAACTGATTAGCTGAAGATTGCACTTGAGAAGCAAAATTTAAGAGAAATCCAAAAATAGGCCATTAAGAAATGTAAAGAAATATTCTCAATGGAAGGAGTACTTTAATTTTTAAAATGTAAATATGCATGATTATTTCTGTTTTTTTCAGGAGTTATGGTGTAGTGTAGATCAAAACCGCCCAAATAATTTTTAGGCAAATGCTTACTTTTTGTGGTAGCTGATAGGCTGTGAACAAAAGTGGCAGCAGATCAGCTAACCTTAATAATTTCTGTGACTGCTCAAACTGTGTAAAGCAGAGTGTTTGGTTCCCTTTTTAGCTTCACTGAGCAGGATACTGTATGAGGAGGATACTGTAAAAGCTGCTATGGCTCAGGTGGAAAGCGCTCATGATGCACTAAGCATGGAGTATCCTTCAACATACTATAAATTCTAACTCCATGGTCTTTGGAATTAAAAGTGCCTATTTCTTTGAGCGTGTTTACTGGAAACAGTTCCCAAGTAGAAATGCCAGAATGATGTCATAAATTGAAATCATAATGCTTGGGAGCCAGACTTTGCTCTGATTTCTAAAATACAGTCTTGTTGAAATTTCCTTCTGGGCAGAAGGTCAGTAAAGGGCCCTTTCACCATTACAGTGCTGGCACTCAGTGCAAGGTGGAAAAAATTAAATGAGCTATTACTAAGTAGAAAATCTGGATGAAAGCAAATAACACATTCAGCAAGAAAAGAAACTGGTGAGTTAGCAATCCCCCAAATACTTTCTTTCTTAAGAGCCAAACTGTGTAGCCTATGTTGATCAGAATATTGTGCAAACTGAGGAGAACAGCCTGCACGAGAATGCATACGGTTATGAAATCTATGAAAGTTTTTCTATATTGTTCTGCAACTCTCTCATAAATGAAAAAATCCAAATGCTTTCTTTTTCCCTGACTTGATTTTTCTGTATCCTGATGAGATTTTTCTAACTGAAAGAGACCATCAAGAAGTCCCAGTGATGGCAGGAATTATCAATACATGGAAACAACAGGCACATATTCATGTATCTGGCCTGTTCTACAACCTGAACTAACTGTTTTAGCTGCTAAATATATATTACATGAAAATGTAAAAGCTACATTCACTGCAGCTACTGACCTTTTATATTTTAAGACAGGCATTCAAATTTGCATGTTCATTTGCAGTGATTGATTTTTTTATATGGAGAAAAGACACCAATCAGTCAATCAGTTTCAACTAATCAGTGCCTTAATGGATGCATCTGCAAAACTATTATCTCAGCAAAAATCACCTTCCTGCACTTTTAACTCCCTGATAGTTAGAAAGAATTTCCTTCAACAAAATTTCTGTCACTATAACATTATTTAAATGCTGGGGGGAAAAAAATCTTGCACTTTAGCCGCATGTTCATATTAAATATATACCTCAAGAAAATAATATATATATTTACTAGGTACAGAAATGTATGCTCTATTTGTGCAAAAATTCCAGAATGAAGTTTCACAAACAGTACCTTAAAAAGAAGAGAAAAATACCACCAAATCATGATACGAGATCAAGCATACATAACTTTACTTGCTACTTAACTTTGGAATAAAGATGATAATCATTTGACTTTATTAAATATTAAAATAATGGATGCTTTGCATCTCTTACTGAAGGATCTCAAAGCATTCAGTGCTAATTTCATGTCATCTTGATAGCAGGATCCTTCAAACCCCATTCAAAAATTTTGGGAGTTGCTACTATATATTCATTTTTGCTCTTTTATCTGATTCTATTTGCCTGCCTATTTCTGCAAGATAAGGAAAACAATTTTTTGGTTTGTTATATATTAAGTTATATGAAGCATATTTAATACAGATTCTTTCCATGGATGGATTTTTATCACAAGATTCTAAAAAAGTATTTAAATCCAAGAGGCTGAATATATTTTGCCTGCCTTATATCCTCATCTAGGAACCAGAACAGTATAAACCATCTTTTCCATTTCCTTCAATAATTCTATATCTAGTTATGATGATCTAAAATTGCCATATTGTTTTTTAAATCCATTTGTGAAACAAATTTATCCATTAGGCTATTTATCTGTTCAGAATTCTAGAAACCAAATATATTTTCTCTCTCAGAGATCTCCATAGGTTCATAAAAGAAAAAAATTGTATTAGAAAGAGAATATGTCTCTGTGTGTATTAGTAATACTGAATGGTAAAATAAGTCTTTTCCCCAGAAATAGTTCATAATTCTGTTTCCATAAGAGAAGTCATCTAGGAAAGCTGTATAGTCAACCCCTACAAGTCATGATTTCTTTTTCCCTAGCCCAGAGGCTGAGACAAATAAAGTGTCAGCAGAAAGCCAGGAAAATGCAGTAGAATATCACTAATTATCAATCAGCTTATGCAGAACAATAAAATGTCAGTTTTTCAAATTCTGTCCAAAACAGGTGTGGAGGTGATTTAGCTGTATAATGTAGAGAAAGAAGTAATTTAAGAGATCTTTGAAAATTCAAAGATTTTTCAAATAGTACCAACTCAGCTGGAAGCCAGCAACGAAATAAAGAGTAAAAACTATAGTAAAATGTCTGACTCCGACCCATTTGTTATACAGAATATACCCACTTCAAAAAAAAAAACCAAAACCAAACTTGCTTGATGTTATTGTTAATTCATTTCTGATTTCTCAGATTCAAACACATGGTAAATAACATTTTGGTTTCTCACTGTCCCGGTGTAGTCTGAGAGCTGTGAAAGACATTTTAAAGACTTAGGACAAGCCATGCTTTCAAATTTTTTAATAAATCAGGACAAGGAACATATTAATGATTCCATTTTAGAAGATAACTTAAATAAAAGCAAATAAAAGATACTGACAAGGCTTGCTTCATGAACCCACTAAGGTCCAGAATATACAAGGAAAAACATTTGAAGCAAGGTACCACTTTTTGAAATACCTAAAAGTCGAAATAATATTTAAAAAAAAAATTCCTGAACATTTATGAATAAAGATGGAAATCACAGCCACAGAGTTTGTCACTTGTACATCTGGGTCATCGTATAGTAACCCGCCTCTTGAGACAACACGGTCACATAGGAGCAGAACTTTGTCAGGAGTTCTCCTGAAAACAGCTATCCTTAACAAGCTTCCCCTGAACCCTGCCATGTGCCGTGTCTCCAGCACCCAGCAGGGTGTATTTGCTTTCCAGAACACAATTGCCTCATCTCTTAAGAGATATTAGTAAGTCAGGGCCAAGGGTCCTGTTCAGCACTGCAGTGCAATGACTACTTAGTTTTATTGGATAGCATGGCAGGGAAAAAAATGACTTGGTGATTCAAGAAGTGCTGATGATTGTTAGTAATTTCAAATGCTAAATATTGTTTGTTATCAGGCTTTATACAGTATCAAGCTAAACTTTTTTATTCCGCTTAGACAAAAGTTTTCAACCCATGCTTTGTTGAATCTGAGTTCAAGTTCAACCATCATATGACAGTTTCATCAACTGTTCTGTTCTCTTTGCTAATAAGCCATCTGGCAGGGTGTCATCTACTGAAAACAGGTGTTTGATCCAATTCTCATTTGTTATACTGTCAAGAAAGCATTCAGTGAAGTTGGTGACTACATTCAGGCAATGTTCTCATACGTCAGCAGAAAGTCAGGATGGATTTTGAATTAACATGAAAACATTTCTATGGTTAAAACATTTCCCAATTTCTCATGTCTCTCATCTCATTGTATCCTAAGATGCAATTTCTGTAGCTTGCCCTTGTTCTATATTCTGGTTTTTATCTAATCATTATGTAATGTGCATAATTTAATGTCTAAATATTGCATTCTATTCATTGCAATGCAAGAACAAAAAGTTATACAGATGAATTCATGAACCTGAGACTTGCATAACAACTTACCTCAATCAAAACTAAAATTCTTCACACAAAAACTTTGTTCCTTATGATAGAATTCAGAGTTGCGAGCCAATACCTGCCTAATTTACAGCCTTTCTGGGCTTAGAAAAGAGGATTTGGACAGTCATTTCCCAAATTATAAAGAAATACGAAAACCAAACAGAGCTTTAGCTCTAAAGAAAGTAAATTATTTAACAATGAAACAACAAACACCAGTGGCTGACCAACATTCTGAGAGCTACGGCTGTGTGGTGAACAGTGAATACATATGGACTATGGCAAGAGGTGACTCTTCACTTTTTACCAGAACACTGCAGTTACTGGCATGATAGTTCTCAACACGAGCATATGCCAATGTTATTCCATTGTGAATCCTAATTGTAGAAAAACTGCCATGTCAAAAAACAAAATTCTTTTCTTAACATTTAATTTGTTCTTTGGCATCCATGAACAACCCGACCAAAATTAATAGTACTTTTGTTCAAATACACAGAAACAAAAATCTGTATTTATAAATGTCCTGTGGGCCCTTTCCTACTTGAAGAAAGCTCAGTTGGGAACCCTTCTTGACCCTTGGTAAAAGAAAAAAAATATATCAAACTAACTTGCACCTTTTCCCCTATGACTTGACATCACAATGTGTCGTGATGCTTTAAAGATATAAGTATCAGAAAATGTTGAAGGTTTCTCAGTGTGAGCAAACCCTGAAATCATGATTTCTCTTTTAAGCCCATCCTATAGGGAGTTGGCATTAGCTTTCGATGACAAAAAAGTACCAGGAGATTTATTTTTTCAAGAGCTGTACTTCGTATCAAGGTGATTTTCAAGTAGGGAAGATTTTCGCTGTGTGACTGAGTAACAGGTTATAGAAATAATCTCATAAGGCCCTGGTCCAGATACCACTGAAATAAAACCCAAATGATAAGTAGCAGGGACTCATACTTTCTAACAATCTTGTGCTCCATCACGCTGCTAAGATGAAGTCTAATAGCCATGCTTGAATTGTTTTCCATTCCCCCTACCACCACCCACAAGACATTGTTCCCTTCAAGTCTATTCTATTAACTGAATTTTGATGTGTTTCTTTGTGAGGGTTGAGTTTTTTTTTTACTTACAGCCACCCGAATTTCATCAGTTCATGAAGAGTGAACAAGATGAACTGAAATTGCTTTATTGTCAGTATCTATCTGGGGACAATTCATAGATTAGAACCTTAAAATCTGTGGCTGGATGAAAAGGCAAGGAAGTTTAGCTATATTTCTAACTTTTGAAAATTCAGTATCAAATGATTTGGAGTGCTTATTAATCAGTTACTGGAAAATGGCGACTGAGGAAAATAAAGTAATCCTCCCAAAAAACAATTCCTATAACATTAGATGGAGGAGAGGTGGGGAGGAATTTCAGTTTAAGTGACACAAAATAAAAGCAAAAATCATCAGGAAGCTGTAATGGATCAGACTAGAAGTCTGTGTAAGCTCCCAGTCTGTTCTTACCAATAGTGACCAGCTGTCTTAGTTAAGAACTGCTGCAGCATCTCCTCTCTTCCATCTCATAGAGGCTTAAGGACTTCCTGAGCTGGTAACCTTAAATTTATTAGGTGGTATCATGGCTGTACAGTATCTTCATATTATCTAATTATTATGAGCCAGATCAAGGATAAGGACTTAAATAGAAAAATATGCATGATAATTGGGATTTAACAAATGCTAACAAAACAGCCAAAACACTAACAACCTGTGACTGGAAAAAAAAAAAAAGATAGCACTGATTAAAAGGCAATTTGGTTTTGAAAATAAAGGTACATAAGAAAAACATCTATAACAAATACTAAAAGCTGCAAGAAATATATGTGAGAGAGACGGGACATCAGGGAGTGTAGTGATAGGATGAGGGGTAATTGTTTTAAACTGAAAGAGAGTAGATTTAGGTTAGATATGAGGAAGAAATTCTTCACTGTGAGGGTGTGGAGGCACTGGAACAGGTTGTCCAGAGAAGTTTGGATGCCCTTCCCTGGAAACATTCAAGGCCAGGCTGAATGGAGCTTTGAGCAACCTGATCTAGTGGAAGGTGTCCCTGCCCATGGCAGATGCGTTTGAACTAGATGAACTTTAAGGTCCTTCTAACCCAAACTATTCCGTGATTTAAGAACTGTAAAAAAAAAATGAGCAGGGAAACAAAATTACATAAATACCAAGGTCAGACTGGTGAAACAGTATTTCAAAGAGCTGTTTTTCTGAATAGAAGAAAGAAAGAAAAGGCTCCTAACAATATTATTGGAACATGCTTGCAAAGATATAATCAAAGCAACTTGAAGACTTCGCTAAATATTTCTGTCCTGTGTATGGAGAAATAAGCAGATGATGTAATTATACCATAGGAGAATGATGAAACATCCTCCGTTACAACTGTAGTCAGGTGTTATAAACAGTAGTCACTAAAAACAACTGAGTAAATCCACATATTTGGGTAAGTTGTATTGAAGTTTTAAAACAGCTGGAAAGGTCTTTTCAGGCCTCTGAGAACCCTTAAAATATCTGCATTCTGGAATACATCCAACCAGTACTTTAAAAGGGTGGTGGCACAGGGCATTATATGCCTATCCATCTAACATGGACCTTAGTGAAAATACAGAACTGCTAAGAACATACTGGACTATATATGGAATTTAATTAATGCTAGTCAATGCCAGTTTTTGAAATACAGATCATCTCAGATCTATCCACAAATACTTGTTCAAGAAGGTTTACTTTGCCTAATGAAGAAAAAACATGCTGATCTGATGGCATTTATTTAGTGCTGCAAAGTATTTTGTTTAGGAAACCTGAATCAATCAAAATTAATGCACATATATTTAATGACTAATTGACTAGTCTCAAAAGTGAAGTGTAAATGGAAAACATTATATGAGTTTCTGGTTTGGCCCCATGAGAACTATGTTTCGGCCAGGTGCTGTATAACAGTTTTATTGATTACCACCCACCCTCTACCCCCCCAAAAACCCAACAACAAAACCAAAAAAAAAAAACCCCAACCCAAACCAAAGAAAATCACTGATACCACTAGCAGATAACAAAGACTAGGGAAGTGGTAACTCACGAAGGGGACAGCTCGTTGGTACTGAACATGCTGCTTTCTTGGTAAATTGGCTGCAAGCCAATACGTGAAGTCATACATCGAAGAATAAAGAGAAGCGTTGGTCTTGGAGTGGAGGAATCTGCGTGAGAAAACAGAGGGGAAAGCAGAGCTGCTGGCAGTCTGCTAGATAACCAGCCAAAGGTGAACCCCACTGCAACACCAAAGCCCGTGCACACACTCAGCCCATCAGTGCGAAAACAACAGAATGAGGACTGCGACCTTGACAAAGGCAGGCTGAATCACATCAGTACCTGGCCCTGCTGCGACCATTTCTGGAACAGCATGTCCTGTTTGACACCTCCACTGAAGGTGCCTGTAGGTAAATTGGAAGGAGTTCAGGGAAAGGTTACAAGAATGATTACTCTGTAATTGGAAAATAAAGCTACAGCTATTTGGTTTATTGAGAAAAAGGTTAAAGGGAGACCCTATCATAGCATTTTTTAAATGTTTGGGTTTTTTTTCTCAGCGGATTGAAATATGCATCCTCAAACTTTTAAGCAGCACAATGTTCTTTCTTCCCTCCCAAGTTTTATTCACCTTCGTGTCCTCAAAATGAAATGGCAGTTCTGGAACTCAGTGAAAATGGTATCCAGAGATCGTATTTTTCTAGGTAGATTTTTCACTGCCTTTCAGTTAGTGATTTAATTCACTTAAGTAACCTCTCTAGATATCAGTAGGTTAGAAAAGGAGGTTTAGCAAAGAGGAAAAGAAAGGAGAGGGGAAACAGCAGGTTTTTTTAAAAAAATTAACATCACTGTAGCAAAAGAGTTCAGAAACAGGTTTCTCTTTAAAATGAAAAGATCATTTGAGCAATCTTGGATTAATTTACACCACAATACAGGGCTGCAAATAAGTTGTATATTTACATTAAAATGCATATTATTTCTGGATCAGAAGCCCATTATTCAGCATATTCTATTAAAAAGGCAACTGTTTTACCTACAAAATCTACTTAGCCAAACTGCCCACATATCTTGCACTGCACCAGCCTGTATAAGGGCGTCAATCCAAGGACATGGGTTCTGATTTGAAAAAGATATCTAGCAGAGCAGTGGCATATGTGAAAAATGCCAGTCACTGGTGCTTGCACAGGCACTAGACAAAAACCTAAAAGACCCTTATAAAATACTGAGGGATTCTGAAGTGATTTTTGAAAACATAGAACCTAATTAAGCTTTGACTGCAGGCTATGGGTGTTAGATAATTGCTTTAACCAACGAGAAAGCCCACTACAGCATTTTCCAGCTGATCCCACAGTAATTTCATGTTAGTTCAGCTTATGTAGTTGCTGGAGGAACCAACAAGAATGAGAATGGAATTGGCCCAATGGCAGAGGAACCTGAGGAAGTTTTCAAGATGAATTTACAGAAATGTTATGATTTTGATAGCAAAATTTTGTTCTTTCTACTATAGCTTCTTCCCCTTCACAAAAGGCAGGAAGTGGTAGAAGTATAACTAGTGACTCCTCAGCATTGCCCCAGTACCATGAAGAGCTGCCCGTTCCTTCAGGAATGGGCACTGCTCTGGAGTTCAAATCCATACTCCCATTTCTTTCAACTTTTTTTGCATCCTGTGTTATTTTCTAAGGCAGTAAGACCATTTCCATCCACAGCTGCCTTTACCTTACCGACATATCTGACATGGCAACCCACAGGCGTAAGCCCATTTAGTTAACATAGCTTTAATCCTCTGCCACCCATGTTCTTCAGAGCCTTTGCGAAGCATCCACCTGTGACTCTGTTTCAATATGAGGACTTTGCCAAAGGCAAACACAGGACAAATTACTTTTAAAGGGAGGGACCATATTATTAGATCCAGAATTATCCTTTCCAGATACATTTCACACATTCAGTCTGACAGATTTCCTAAATGGCCATATTTTTTCTGTGGTGGTAATTTCTGCAACATAGAATTTGATTTCGAGCAAGAAAAATCAGATTAGCTTGAAATCACTCTTTCTTTGAACAATAATTTAGATGTGCATAATGATAATTGCTTTATGGCAGAACAGTCAGAATTTTTATTTTCTGTTAACATTATCTAACTGAGCAAAATGCCTGGGAGCCTACAGTAAAAAACAAACATCTCAGACACGACTTTGCACAAAAATTTCCACATTCCTGAGGGAGATGTCAAGGAAAGCATGTGAAAGGAAATATTTCTCTCTACCAATCCTGGACATTGGATGAAATACTAATTTACTCATACATGCTGAATATATAAAAATATATATGCTGAAAGCCTATAAATGGAATTCGTCTGACAATGATAATACAGTTGATTTTTTTATGAACAAAAAAAAATTAGAAAATTAAAACCACAAATGCCAAAACTACACCTTTATTTTGCTAAATAGAATGGCATCTTCCACTAGCCTTCGTTCTGAAAGATCTTATTTTAAGAAAATATTTATTAAATTTAATTCAGTTGTCCTCTTGTCAAGTTTCATTTAAGGTCTTTTAAAAGCAGTTATACCTCTTATCTTTTGATTAGCACATTGGAGCCTACTCTACTTTTTACTCAATCAAAATTCAGATCCTATGCTTTTCCACGAATTTACATGTGAATGTATTCAAATCTCAGCAAGAGAAAGTAGGGTTAAAGCCACATCCAGAGTTCATGACAGGATGAGAAAGACTGCAAATGAAGGCTGATCAAACTCTCCAGCAAAGACTTCCTTAAACGCATGGGAAGTGTCAAGCCAGTGACATTACTATAGCTTCCCTAAGTGGACACCACTGGCTTCATAGAAAATGGAGCTGGAAAGCATCTTAAGCTGTCTAATCCAAACTTCTTTCCGAGGTACTTCAGCTGAAGTGGAGAACAGGCCATCCATCAGCTGACTGCTGCGAAGGGACGTTAGTGGCTGCCCTTCATCTGGAAGCTGCTGGAAGTATCTGGTGACTTAATAAACCTCCAGGTCCAATTTGTCAGAAGATCATGAGACTGCCCCTGGGACATTTAGCAGTTTGGAGAATGAACAAGGAGTGGAAGCCTTTCCAGGAGAAAGGAAAGTGTCTACACAAAAAGCTGGAGGCAGGGCAGAGGAAAAAGAACTTAACTACAAAAGCAGCAAAACAAGGAATATGGCTGCAGCTGAGAGGGAGAAGCTTGTCACACAAAGGGAATAAGCCTCTTAAAAGACTCCTGAGAAGACCTATCCTATGTCTGAAAAACACTGACATGAAAAGCTCACTGTTGTTTTTAAGCTCGCACTTTTGTAACCTATTTCTGTTCAGGTGTGCAGCAGTGAAACTACACGGATGTTGTGTTAGAAAAAATAATCAACAAAATTAAAATCTAAGTGGAACATCAGACTTGATATAGGACAATTAAGCAACCGCAATAACCTACTCTGACTTCTAGTATGCTACAGAATGTCACAGAAGCTACCCCCTACTAGGCACTCCTCAGAGCACATGCAGAATAATGCATCCTGTTTTGGGCTCCCCAGTAGAAGAAATATTGATATACTGGAGTGAGTTGAGTGGACAGCCACAAAGACGGTCAGGGATGACAGCACTTGCCCTGAGGAGAGGTTGAGGGAACTGGGCTTGTTCAGCCTGTGGCAGGCTTAGAAGGGCATGTAATCGCAGTTCTCTGGTGCTTGTAAGGAGATTATCATGATGCAACAGTGCAATGGTGGGCAAGAGACAAACTGAGACAAATTGTGACAAGGGAGGTGCTAACTGAATAGAAGAAAACCCTTTTCCACCACAAGACCAGCCAAGCACAGGTTGCTGGTTGCCCAGAGAGGCTTTTCAATCTCCATCCTTGGAGGTTTTCAAGATGAGACTAGATATTGCCCTAAGCAACCTGGTCTCACCTCAAGAGCTACCTTTTCTCTGAGCAGGAGGTTGGACCACAGATGTCTTCAGGTCTCTTCCTGTGACCATCCGATCCCAGATCGTAGATGCTCATGAGTGATCACAGTTCACGGCCTTTCACCAGCCCAAAGCGTACGAAATGCCTCGCTCTTCAAAACGCAAAACCCCCCTCCCGATGCCAAGGGCACAGACCGCGGTATTCCGGGAACCGTCTCCCACCTCTGCGTTACACCCGAGCACAGCCCTCCCAGCGTGCGGAGCGCGCCTGAGAACGGCAAAAGCAGACGGTGCCTCCCGGGGAGCCGGGGTCCGACCTCACTCGGGGCACGCTGCCCGCGGCTCGCAGCCAGGCACAACCCCTCACCGCCTCCGCTCGGGTTCCTCACCGCAGGCACCCCCTGAAACTTTCCCCG
>NW_010393906.1:0-1003 GCF_000710305.1 Buceros rhinoceros silvestris
GAAAATATTTTTGTAAATATATTAAACAATATATATAATATATACATATAAAATATAAAAAATATATTACATTTGAAATGCTATTTTTGAATTAACAAAAACCCTGTGGTAAAACCAGTGGTTCATCAACAGAAATACATGTCAGAAACTGATTTGGAAAGTATGATTAAAATAGAGAGTTTCACATTCATTAGGTTAACTAACAGTTAACATTTGTCTTTATTGAGAGGTTGTCAGAGACTTTTAGAGAAATCATGTCTCAAAACCACTAGAAGCTGGAAGAAACCACGAACCACAAGTTCCTAGAAGAACCTCTGTTTTAAGCTAAAGTTCTGTCTGCTATGGGATTGGTATCCTGTTTCGCACATCCTCAAATACCATCCACCCTGTGCATGAGTCCGGTACCCTGGATGGTACTAGGCACGCACACCACCGCCCAGTGACCAGGTGATGGAAGTCAGTTCTGGGGCAGTGCAAAATGATTCTGTGACACTGTCTTGCTGGACATTATGTAACAGCACATGGCTTAAAAGAAATGAGCAAGCTTCACCACGCTGATAATAACCACCACCACGGAAACAGATAGGCTGGATGCAGCAAGCGCAGACTTTGCTGCATACAGATCTCAGCCTCCCGAGGTGTGATAAAGCAGCTCCGCACCTGCACCTGTTTTCTTTTCTGCAAACACAGCGAGACTGAGAGGAAGACTATGGAAAGAAGAAGGTGGTGCCCTACGACCCCCAAAGACCCCCCCAAAAGGTACCTGGTGCAGGCACACTGAGGTGATTCTGAGGGAGGAACTTATGTAAAGGAGTTCTAAGAATTGCCGCCCGGATATTGAGAAAAGCTGGGGACATGGACAACAAAAGCAGCACAGCATGTGGGAACATCCTCCCACCCACTCTGAAAGAAGGACTACAGGTGCAGCAGACCCCATGGTGGCATTTCTATCTCTCCCTTTCTCTCACTCCCTCTCTATCTCTCCTCTTCTCTTTCTCTTTCC